>NC_035167.2:24409301-24594274 GCF_001659605.2 Manihot esculenta
TCCATCGATAGCAAGCAGTTCCACGTCAATGTCCTCCGCAGCAAAAACCTCACCTTCCAGCGGTTTTCAGCTAAAGCCCCGGGACATAGTCTCAACACTGATGGAATTCACATTGGACGGTCGGAGGGGATCAACATAATTAATTCAAACATTGTCACCAGTGATGATTGCATCTCCATTGGCCAGGGGAGCAAGCAAGTACGAATCACAAACGTAAGGTGCGGACACGGGCATGGCATTAGTGTTGGAAGCTTAGGAAAGTACGAGAAGGAAGAACCTGTGTCCGAAATTTATGTAAAGAATTGCACAATATACGACACTGACAATGGCGTGAGAATTAAGACTTGGCCCGCATTGTATGGTGGCATTGCGTCGAATATCCATTTCGAGGACATCGTTGTAACGACCCGGGAATCCGACCCGTCACCGGCGCTAGGATCCAGATCGGCTTAAGGCCGCCGGGACCCGTAGCAAGCCTACATACCTCCTGTAAACCTGTGGAATCCCATACATAACAACATATACATGATCTGTAAAAAATTTTCTTTTCTCTTATCCAAGCAAAACCTGTGCATGCACATAATCAAACATAAACCCCACACTGGAGTCCTCATCAAATACTCCAATGGGGTATCATCATCATACATATCAGCTTGGATAATTATGGTCATTAACATCATTACTCATTAAACATTCTATACATAATGGGGATTCACACACCTCTAGGTCAAGCACTACTATAATCCTCAATACATCATCCAATTATTCATTACATTACATGGTCATAAATACTCATTACATCATGTTCATGTCCACTACTATCTATTACAACATACATGACTTAACTTCACTCTAGCCGACTTCCTGATCTATCCTGTACCTGCAACTCTGGGGATAAAGGGAGTGGGGTGAGCTACTAGAGCCCAGTGAGCAGAATAATAAAACATCAATTTAAATCATGCTTTCATGTATGCGCCATAACACAAACATTTCACAACAAGGATGAACTTGTCACCATTTAGCCCCTATCTTTCTTACTTATACATGCCGGGGGCGTAGAGCCGTAGCAGGCACACCCGGACTTCCATAATCTGTCATAGTGCCAGGGGCGTAGAGCCGTAGCAGGCACACCTGGACTCACATAGGCTATCATGACATACAAGGGCTAATGGATCATTCAACATTCATCCACATCAACAACAAAGTATGCAATGCAACATATTCGTGAATTCTAATGCAAACAACCTAATATATCTCATGGCATTCATGATGCGTGAATCATGCTAAAACATTTCATTAATTTGCTTTAAAACTTAAAGTTTATTCCACTCACTCTGGCTAGCTCTGAAGAGACTCTGAAGCAGCTGGCTCACTGCTGGGGGTCTCGGTTCCTCGGGTCCGAACCTACACAGGTGGACTCAAATGAGGGACCAAACATACATGAATATGACTCTAAAATACTCCCCAAAAACCCCCTAAAACATCCTGAAAACATCACATGAAAACATGCAAGAAATGGCTG
The DNA here is from genome assembly GCF_001659605.2 of Manihot esculenta. Lineage (NCBI taxonomy): Eukaryota > Viridiplantae > Streptophyta > Magnoliopsida > Malpighiales > Euphorbiaceae > Manihot > Manihot esculenta. The sequence continues at coordinate 24,410,824 of NC_035167.2, forward strand.
AACGGGGCACTTTCGGCGGCAGGTTCGGCGGCCGAAAGTCCCTCTGCAGCCGAAAGTCATGCAGGTTCGGCGGCACTTTCGGCAGCCGAACCTCCCAGACAGAGACGAAACTTAAGTTTCGGGGGCAGGCTTCGGCAGCCGAAACTGCCTCCACAAGGGGGTTCGGCGGCCGAAAGTCACTTCGGCGGCCGAACCTGAGTTTCTGCCGAAGGGCAGAAACTTGGCTCCCTTGTGTCCACAGCCTCCAAAACGCCTCAAAACATGCATAAACTTGTTTCTACACATGCATACACATCATACATCACACCTAGGGGTCTCAAACTATAATATACCCCAACTACAACACTTCAAACAACACATTTCCAACATACATTGTTCAAATCACAACATAAACCCATAAACCTAACAACAAGCCTAAACATGCATTCTACCCCATCAACTTGCATAAAACTTTCATAAAACATAAGAGAAGCATAGATCGAAGCTTACCTCTTGAAGATTGAGAGGAAGAACGACCCTAGCTCGGAAAATGGAGGGATTTAGCTCCAAGACTTCCAAGCTCCAAACTTGCTTAACAACACTAAAAAACTTTTGTGGAACCTTAAAACTCAAAGAAAATGGTGGGGATTGAAGGAAAAACACAAGATTTGGGAGAGGGAGGTCGGAAGCTTGCTGTGGCTGAAAATGGGAGAAAACTCTCCCATTTCGGCTAAGTGCCCCTTTTATAGGTGGCTGGCCAGGCCACGTTCGGGGGCCGAAAGTGCCTCCGCATGCATGCAAGGTTCGGCGGCCGAACTTGGAGTTCGGCGGCCGAACCTGCATTTCCCTCACTCAAAATTTTCGGGCGCCTAAAGTCCCTCCGAAAGCATGCATGTTCGGCGGCCGAACTTCGAAGTTCGGCGGCCGAACCTGGGTTTTCCTCCAAAGATTTTTCATGCAAAAACTCATTTAATTTCTTACTTAAAAACATGAAATACATGAAAACATTTCATAAAATCATAGTTTTACCCTTCTAGAGGTTTCCGACATCCGAGGTCCCACCGGACGGTAGGGATTCCGATATCGGAGTCTAGCCGGGTATTACATTCTCCCCCCCTTAAGAACATTCGTCCCCGAATGTTCCTCAACTAACATACAAAGCATGGCATCAATCATAACATACAACATAGCATACAATATATCATACATGCAACACATAGAACAATTAACACTCACCTCAAAACAGATGGGGGTATTGCTGGAGCATGGACTCCCGTGTCTCCCAGGTGCATTCTTCAATATTGTGGTGGTTCCAAAGGACTTTCACCATCGGGATTTCCTTGTTCCTCAGCTTTCTGATCTGAGTGTCTAGGATCCGCACTGGCTGTTCTACATAGGTGAGATCCTTATGGATCTCCATATCAGGCTCACTAAGAACCTTTCCAGGATCCGACACGAACTTCCGTAACAGAGAAACATGGAAAACCGGATGGATTCTCTCCATCGAAGCAGGCAAGTCTAGCTTGTACGACACGTTACCGACCCTCTGAAGCACCTCGAAAGGACCGATGTACCGTGGAGCTAACTTACCCTTCTTCCCGAACCGAACCACTCCTTTCATAGGAGACACCTTGAGCAAAACCAAATCCCCCTCCTGAAACTCTAGCTGTCTTCTGCGGATATCTGCATAACTCTTCTGCCGACTTGCAGCAGTCTTGATCCTCTCTCTGATTATGGGTACCACCCTGCTGGTAAGCTCTACTAACTCCGGACCTGCAAGAGTCCTCTCTCCTACTTCCTCCCAGCAGATAGGTGATCTGCACTTCCTCCCATACAAAGCTTCATATGGAGCCATCCCTATGCTAGCATGATAGCTGTTATTGTAGGCAAACTCCACCAAAGGTAGATGTTGCCTCCAAGAACCGCCAAAATCTAGCACACACATTCTGAGCATATCCTCTATTGTCTGGATGGTCCTCTCTGACTGTCCGTCTGTCTGTGGGTGGAAGGCAGTACTGAAGTCTAATCTGGTACCCATAGCGTTCTGCAGACTCCGCCAAAACCTGGAGGTGAACTGGGGCCCTCTATCTGACACTATAGATACCGGGACCCCATGCAGTCTGACAATCTCATCTACGTACACCTGTGCCAACTTGTCCACAGAGTAACCACTCCTGACAGGGATGAAGTGAGCAGATTTGGTGAGTCTGTCCACAATCACCCATATGGAGTCCAATCTATTGGACGTCGCCGGTAACCCTACTACGAAGTCCATAGCTATATTCTCCCATTTCCACTCTGGAATCGGTAGTGGATTCAACATTCCAGCCGGCTTCTGATGCTCTAGTTTCACCCTCTGACACACATCGCAGGCTGACACGAACAATGCCACGTCCTTCTTCATAGCTGGCCACCAATACACTCTCTTCAGATCCTGATACATCTTGGTGGCTCCAGGGTGAACACTATACCTGGTATTATGGGCTTCCCCCATAATATCTCCCTTCAGACCAATGTCATCTGGCACACATAATCTGTTCCCGTAGCGGAGGATCCCCTTATCATCAAACCTATACTCATTACTCTGGCCTGACTGAACCGTTCTGGCTATCTTGACCAACTGTGGGTCCTCATGCTGTTTCTGAGCTACCTGCTCCAGAAACACGGGTGTCACTCTCATCTGAGCCACTAAGCACCTGTGCCAGACAGCTCCAACTGTAATCCCTCACTCATAAGTCTGTGGAACTCCTTCACCACCGGCCTCCTCTCTGCTGAAATGTGGGATAGACTGCCGAGTGATTTTCGGCTTAGGGCGTCTGCCACAACATTCCCCTTACCCGGATGGTACTGAATCTTGCAATCATAGTCACTCAACAGCTCTACCCATCTCCTCTGCCTCATGTTCAGTTCTCTCTGACTCAGGATGTACTGCAGGCTCTTATGATCTGTGAAGATCTCACACTTTACCCCATAAAGGTAATGCCTCCACATCTTGAGTGCAAAGATCACTGCTGCCATCTCTAGGTCATGTGTGGGGTAATTCAGCTCATGCTTCTTCAGCTGCCTAGAAGCATAAGCGATCACCCTCTCATTTTGCATTAGCACACAACCCAGTCCCACACGGGACGCATCACAATATACTGAGAAGTCATCATCACTTTTTGGCAGAGCTAACACCGGTGCTGAAGTCAACCTCCTCTTAAGCTCCTCAAAGCTTTCCTCACACTGATCGGTCCATATGAACTTCTGATTTTTCTTTGTCAATTTGGTCATAGGAGCAGCAATCTTTGAGAAGTCCTGAACGAACCTCCTGTAGTAACCTGCTAAACCCAGAAAACTCTTGATCTCGGTCACTGTGGTGGGTCTAGGCCAGTTAGCTACAGCCTCTACCTTCTTGGGGTCTACTTCAATACCCTGATCTGACACAATGTGCCCCAAGAATGAAATGCTCCTAAGCCAAAACTCACACTTGGAGAACTTGGCATACAAGCCATGCTCTCTCAAGGTCTGCAAAACTGTCCTCAGGTGATGGGCATGCTCCTCTGCATTTCTGGAATACACTAAGATATCATCTATGAAGACAATAACGAAGTGATCCAGATACTGACTGAATACTCTGTTCATGAGGTCCATAAATGCTGCAGGGGCGTTGGTCAACCCAAACGGCATCACAAGGAACTCATAGTGCCCATACCTGGTCCTGAAAGCTGTCTTCGGTACATCTTCATTCCTTATCCTCAACTGATGGTACCCTGATCTCAGATCTATTTTGGAGAAACAACCTGCTCCTGCTAGCTGGTCGAATAGATCGTCGATCCTCGGCAAAGGGTACTTGTTCTTGGTAGTGACCTTGTTCAACTGTCTGTAGTCGATACAAAGTCTGAGGGATCCATCCTTCTTCCTCACAAACAAAACCGGAGCACCCCAAGGTGAAGTACTCGATCGGATGAAACCCTTATCTACCAGCTCTTGCAACTGTTCCTTCAGTTCTTTCAATTCAGCTGGTGCCATCCTGTAGGGAGGGATAGAGATCGGTCTGGTACCAGGCATTAACTCAATCTCGAACTCTATCTCCCTAGCAGGTGGTAACCCTGGCAGCTCGTCTGGAAAAACATCTAAGAACTCACTCACCACAGGCACTGAGGCGGGCTCTCTGACATGACTATCTAACTCCCTCACATGAGCTAGAAACCCCTGACATCCCTTCCTAAGCAACCTACGAGCCTGAAGAGCTGAGATCAAACCTCTAGGTGTACCCCTCTTGTCTCCTCTGAAGACGACCTCTGACCCATCCTGATCTCTGAATCTGACTACCTTGTCTCTACAGTCCAAGGTAGCACCATGGGTCGATAACCAATCCATCCCTAGAATGACGTCAAAATCTGTCAAATCTAGAACCACGAGGTCGGCGGAAAGGCATCTTCCCTCTATGAAAACTGGACTACATTGGCAGACTGCCTCTGCCACTGACGGGTCACACTTGGGTCCACTGACCCATAGGGGACACTCTAACCCAGAGACCATCAATCCTACCCTCTCCACGACTCTCGGAGCAATAAAAGAATGAGATGCACCCGGGTCCATTAAGGCATACACATCAGAACAACCAATGATGAGATTACCTGCCACCACGGTGTTGGATGTGTTGGCCTCCTGCTGAGTCATAGTGAAGATCCGTGCCGGAGCTGATGGACCTTCACCTCTGTATCCTGCTGATGAAGAGGCTGACCCTGTCCCTCTGCCTCTGCCACTGGCCTGTGTTGCGGCTGGAGCTACTGGCTGCACTACACTGCCGGAGGCTTTCTGCTGAGACGGTGCTGCAAAGACTGCTCTAGGACAATCTCGAGCCAAATGACCCGCCTGTCCGCACCTGAAACATGTGTTTGTCCCTGCCAGACATACTCCCTTGTGTGGTCTCCCACATCTCATACATGCTGTAACCTCTGCGCCAGAGCTTGAGCCACTGCCTAAACCCAGACCTGACTTGATCTTGTTTCAGAACTTATTCTTCTTAGATTTTCTGTGGCCTCTGTCCCACTTCTTACTGCCTGCAACTGCTGCACTCAGAGAAGAAGAGTCTAACCTTTCCCCACCTGGGGTCTTGGAACCAGAAGACTGTGCCACTGACTGTTTTACCTTCCCCTCAACGATAGCACTAGCCTCCATTCTCCTAGCCATATCCACTATGGCATGGAAACTCTCCCTCTCTGCTGACTGTATCAAAGAGGAATACCTGGAGTGCAGCCTCATAATATATCTCCTTGACTTCTTTTGATCTGTGTCCAAATTCTGCCCAGCATATGGCAACAACTCCAGGAACCTGTCTGTGTACTCCTCCACACTCATCTGTTCAGTCTGCCTCAACTGTTCGAATTCTATCATCTTTTGCTCTCTAGAGCTCTCTGGGAAAGCCCATCCTGCAAACTCATTTGCGAACTCCTCCCAGGACATACTGTCAGCTCTCGGGTCCACATAGTTCTTAAACCAACCACGTGCCTTCTTGCACTCCAGTGTGAACCCAGCCATCTGAATGGCTCTACTGTCATCAGCCCCTATCTCATCTGTAATAGTCTTGACCCTGCTCAGATACTCAAATGGGTCATCGCCTGCTCTGTACTGAGGAGCACCCAACTTCATGTAATCGGTCATCTTGACCTTGCTCCCTCCAGATGAGGTAGGTTTGGGTACTTGTGTTTCCGGGACAGTAGGTACTGGTGGTGGTGGAGGTGCAACATCCCCTGGGGTAGGGTTTGCTGTACTGGTATAGGGAGGTGGAGGTGGGTACGTGGGGTACTGAGAGTATGGTGGGTAGTAAGGTGGGTATGGCATATGTGGAGGATAAGGGCTAAAACTGGGGTAATCCGATGTACCTCCCATCGAATACCCTGGATGGTGTGAATAGGGTGGGTAGTGATGTGGCTGGACATAACTCGAGGCCTGAGTGCCTCCTTCTGATTCTCCCATGCCCTCTTCCGGCATGCTCACACCGAGACTGCCATCCCTCCTCTGATCTACTTCCATATCCTCAGACATTCCTCCCTGCACGGTTCCCCTTACCGATCTGCTTCTTCCCAGATCCAAAGACCTTCTAGGGTCTCTAGCTACTCTGTCTCTGTTGGACCTACTGGACATTGCCCTAGGCAATGCTGGAGGACGGGCATCAGCGCCTTCGTCCTGAGGTGGCACTCCAGTCAATCGTGCAGATCGACGAGTTCCTCTCATTCTATCTTCTGAAAAACAGCACATAGCATAAACAATCATTAGCATCATATGGTTCATGTGGAAACACATGAACCCTCATCACATACATAGCATCATATCATAGCATTTATGCACATGCATATCATCATGGCATATCATATCATCATATAGACAGGACTCTACATCCTATCCTAGTGGACATGATTTTCCTAGTGTGCTTGACCTTCTAGAACATCTATGAGCCCGACACTCTAGGTCCGACCATATGAACCTAGGGCTCTGATACCACTCTGTAACGACCCGGGAATCCGACCCGTCACCGGCGCTAGGATCCAGATCGGCTTAAGACCGCCGGGACCCGTAGCAAGCCTACATACCTCCTGTAAACCTGTGGAATCCCATACATAACAACATATACATGATCTGTAAAAAATTTTCTTTTCTCTTATCCAAGCAAAACCTGTGCATGCACATAATCAAACATAAACCCCACACTGGAGTCCTCATCAAATACTCCAATGGGGTATCATCATCATACATATCAGCTTGGATAATTATGGTCATTAACATCATTACTCATTAAACATTCTATACATAATGGGGATTCACACACCTCTAGGTCAAGCACTACTATAATCCTCAATACATCATCCAATTATTCATTACATTACATGGTCATAAATACTCATTACATCATGTTCATGTCCACTACTATCTATTACAACATACATGACTTAACTTCACTCTAGCCGACTTCCTGATCTATCCTGTACCTGCAACTCTGGGGATAAAGGGAGTGGGGTGAGCTACTAGAGCCCAGTGAGCAGAATAATAAAACATCAATTTAAATCATGCTTTCATGTATGCGCCATAACACAAACATTTCACAACAAGGATGAACTTGTCACCATTTAGCCCCTATCTTTCTTACTTATACATGCCGGGGGCGTAGAGCCGTAGCAGGCACACCCGGACTTCCATAATCTGTCATAGTGCCAGGGGCGTAGAGCCGTAGCAGGCACACCTGGACTCACATAGGCTATCATGACATACAAGGGCTAATGGATCATTCAACATTCATCCACATCAACAACAAAGTATGCAATGCAACATATTCGTGAATTCTAATGCAAACAACCTAATATATCTCATGGCATTCATGATGCGTGAATCATGCTAAAACATTTCATTAATTTGCTTTAAAACTTAAAGTTTATTCCACTCACTCTGGCTAGCTCTGAAGAGACTCTGAAGCAGCTGGCTCACTGCTGGGGGTCTCGGTTCCTCGGGTCCGAATCTACACAGGTGGACTCAAATGAGGGACCAAACATACATGAATATGACTCTAAAATACTCCCCAAAAACCCCCTAAAACATCCTGAAAACATCACATGAAAACATGCAAGAAATGGCTGAACGGGGCACTTTCGGCGGCAGGTTCGGCGGCCGAAAGTCCCTCTGCAGCCGAAAGTCATGCAGGTTCGGCGGCACTTTCGGCAGCCGAACCTCCCAGACAGAGACGAAACTTGAGTTTCGGGGGCAGGCTTCGGCAGCCGAAACTGCCTCCACAAGGGGGTTCGGCGGCCGAAAGTCACTTCGGCGGCCGAACCTGAGTTTCTGCCGAAGGGCAGAAACTTGGCTCCCTTGTGTCCACAGCCTCCAAAACGCCTCAAAACATGCATAAACTTGTTTCTACACATGCATACACATCATACATCACACCTAGGGGTCTCAAACTATAATATACCCCAACTACAACACTTCAAACAACACATTTCCAACATACATTGTTCAAATCACAACATAAACCCATAAACCTAACAACAAGCCTAAACATGCATTCTACCCCATCAACTTGCATAAAACTTTCATAAAACATAAGAGAAGCATAGATCGAAGCTTACCTCTTGAAGATCGAGAGGAAGAACGACCCTAGCTCGGAAAATGGAGGGATTTAGCTCCAAGACTTCCAAGCTCCAAACTTGCTTAACAACACTCAAAAACTTTTGTGGAACCTTAAAACTCAAAGAAAATGGTGGGGATTGAAGGAAAAACACAAGATTTGGGAGAGGGAGGTCGGAAGCTTGCTGTGGCTGAAAATGGGAGAAAACTCTCCCATTTCGGCTAAGTGCCCCTTTTATAGGTGGCTGGCCAGGCCACGTTCGGGGGCCGAAAGTGCCTCCGCATGCATGCAAGGTTCGGCGGCCGAACTTGGAGTTCGGCGGCCGAACTTGGAGTTCGGCGGCCGAACTTGGAGTTCGGCGGCCGAACCTGCATTTCCCTCACTCAAAATTTTCGGGCGCCTAAAGTCCCTCCGAAAGCATGCATGTTCGGCGGCCGAACCTGGGTTTTCCTCCAAAGATTTTTCATGCAAAAACTCATTTAATTTCTTACTTAAAAACATGAAATACATGAAAACATTTCATAAAATCATAGTTTTACCCTTCTAGAGGTTTCCGACATCCGAGGTCCCACCGGACGGTAGGGATTCCGATATCGGAGTCTAGCCGGGTATTACAATCGTCATGCAGAACGTCAGCAATCCCATCATTATAGATCAAATGTACTGCCCATGGAACCTATGCAATCGGAAGGTAACTTTTTATTTTTCATTTTTTTTCAACCAAAAAGGGGAATCTTTATTATTATTATTATTATTTATTCATGGAGATCATATAGTTGTGTGATGTTGGCTAGAAGAATACATTTATACTAAAATATTGTGCCTTTTTTCAGAAGCCATCAAAAGTTCAAATCGGTGACGTCAGCTTCAAGAATATTCGAGGATCGTCAAGAACGCCCACGGCCGTTCAAATTACATGCAGCAGCAGCGTACCATGCAAGGACATTGTGCTTTCTAACGTTAACCTCAAGTACACCGGATCTAAGGGATCTGCAAAATCTGTTTGTACAAATGTTAAGCCTAGGATTATAGGAAAGTTGATTCCGGGAGGATGCTAATGCACTCAATTATTGATTCTTTATATAAATGGAGAAAATTTCTCGGTTGCACATTGCAATTCATTCTTCAACTTTTCAAATTTAAATGAACTAAATCAAATATGATTAAAACCATTAACTAAAATATTTCAAATTTAACTGATATTAACAATACATAAATAATTTTTTAAGACCTCAATCCTAAAAATTGCAAAATGAAATAAAAAAAGACAAATTATTAAATGAACTTATTAATTTAATTGTCAAAATTCAAATTAAAATGCTATAATTCAATTGTATCAGAATTTTACTTTATCGAAGTTCAGAATGATTCATTTCTTAATTAAAAAACTATAATTCGAAATTAAGAAATCAAAACGAAATTTATTTTCCTGTAATCCCAGCCCTACCATCATAATTAAAATATTGCAATTCAAAATTTTTTTTCCTTTTTTAATTAGCGCAATATAATTCGAAGAAAATATATATATCAGTCTGCTCCAAAATTTTGTCATCGCTTTTTTGGCGTAATTTATTTCCTAATGTAAGTGTTTTAAGGAATCGAGGAAAAAAAATAATATAGCGCTGTAAAGGAGACGAAATGTGCTACAAAGCTCATTGTGAATTTCTTTTGTTTTTCTTTTTGCTGCGTTCAATTTAAAAGCAAATGATTACAACCGAAGTTGAATATATTGTCGACGCTGAAATAAAGTACGCATAAAATACTACGGTGCGCCTTCACTCAAGAAAAGAGAGAAAAGATGCGGTAAGTTTTTTTTTTCTTTCCTATTTTCTTCTTTCTTTTTTTTTCTTGTACTTGTCAGAAAACAGTGCGTATGCACGCGCGAGAAAAGGAATTGCGGGTGCGGCAACACCGATCCTTTCGCGTCCAACACGACTAGAATTGCGGAAGTACGAAAAAGGTTATTGCGCAAGTTATATAGGGTTCCAGTATAAAACAATATGTTTGGAGAGAAGTGCGCAAGTTGTAGTTGTTAGTTGCAGGCTAGCGCACGTAGCCTTTTTTCGCCTAAAACAATTAAAGCAACAAAAAGAAGGAAAAAGAGAAAACAAAATGCGTGAAAATGCTACAGCCTGTAATAAACCTTGAGTAAATTAAACGAGCCACTTGACATATAAACGGCCTTTCGGAGGAGGGAAAATTCACAAACATTTACAAAACAATATAAGCTATAGATATCGAAAGAGAGGAAGCGCCTTTGAAAGAGAGACATGGGTTCCAAGGCACATGTATGCACAGTATACCTGTTGTTATTTACCAACGAAGCTCGACCCAATACCTTTGATGTCACAAAATATGGTGCCAAGGCAGGATCGGATATCACTAAGGTATGGAAGTAAATTCGATTCTCGATATCGCGACGGTATTTCCTAGATTATTTCGGCCAGGTTTTTCATTCCCGTTTTCGTTTTTAGGCTTTATTGAGTGCGTGGAAAGAGGGATATGCAGTAGCGGGTTCCAGTGGTACCAAAAGGGAAGTACTTTTTAGGCGTGGTGGATTTGATAGGCCCTTGTAAGGGTGCCATGCATCTTCAAGTGGAAGGAATGTTGGTGGCACCAGCAAAAGCTAGCCAACATCGCAAGAATAGCTGGGTTACATTGAGATACCTGGACCGATTAACGGTATCCGGTGGCGGGGCCTTCGACGGACAAGGAGAAATTGCTTGGGAGCAAGCGCACTGTGGCGATAGATGCAAGACACCACTTCCAATTGTAAGCAAAATCGAATGCTACTTTACAAAACAACAGCCATTCATAGACCCGTTCATGGCAGTACTAATAATGTTTTCTTTGCGTAATTGCTGTATCAAAACTATACCAGAACCTAAGGTTTGACTTCGTCACCAATAGCATAGTTGAGGACGTAACTTCCATTGATAGCAAGCAGCTCCACTTCAGTGTCCTCGGCAGCAAAAACCTCACCTTCTAGCGGTTTTCAGTGAAAGCCCCGGGACATAGTCTCAACACGAATGGAATTCACATTGGACGGTCGGAGGGGATTGATAGAGCATATTTTAGTCCATATTATCATGATCTTATTGATGTTTATTTGAACCTTTTCTACCTAATTTTGTGGTTTAATCATGTTTTGCAGATATTAGGTGTAAAGAGACAATCAAGAGAAAATGCTCTCAAAACTGCCAAAAAGTGCCAAATATGGAAAGTGTCAAAAAAGGAAAGTTTTCAAATATGGAAAGTGCTAAATAAGGAAAGTTTTCTGATAAGGAAAGTGCAGAAGCAAAAGCAAATAAGGAAAGCTCAGTCAGAAGATTATTTGAAATTCAAATCGCAGATCTTTCTTTCCTTATTCAAAGATGTGCACACACTGCAGTAGTCATATCTTCCTATTTAGGCAGCAAGATCTCATGAAGACGCACTTGCCTCTTCTGCGTTCAACATTCAAAATTCAAATGAAGGCTCCACCTAAAAAGGAAAGACTGGATAGATATCTTTCCACTTCTGCACATTAATGACTGCGCTCCACTTCCTCTTCTGCAGTCCATGCGCACGCCACCTGCCTTCTGAAGGCCAAGGCACGCGTCCTTCCTCTTCTGAAAGCCTCGAAACGTGTCTCTTTCCTTCTGAAGCTCCAGCCACATCTCCTTCCTCTTCTGAAAGCATTAATGCACGATTCTTTCCTCTTCTGAACACAAGCCGCGCACCTTCTTCTATCCGGTGAGCTTGCAACGCGATTCTTTCCTATTTTGCAACAACTTGGGCAGCAAGTTGCATATAGGCAGCGTCTTGGGCAGCCTCTTCACTGATTAGGAAGCAAGGGCAGCATGTAAGGACCTAGGGCAGAACTTTCAACTATAAAAAGACACTTAAGGAGCCTCCACACAACCTTTAAGCCCCCCTTGGGAGGCACCTACGAAATTCACATCTCTTCTTCTACCTTTCTTCTTTTCTTTTATTTTTTTATTTTGTTTCAGGCATGAGAGGCTGAAATATTTTATTGTAGTTGAAGATTAGGAGATACTTTAGTTGTTTTATGGATTGGGAGACTTGATCAAACATTGTTTAACTTTTGGTTGTTCAATATTTATGCAATTTCATGCTTGATTTCAATATTGCTTTGTTATTTAGATCTACGTTGATTCTTGATTGCAAAGTAATAATATGTTAGTTTGGATGATTTAAGTCTGTAATTGCTTGGATTATTCAAATATAAGAACACTTGGTGTAAAAACTAAGGAAATTGTTTGATCTAACGACATGTCATGCGTTTGAGTAGTTAGGATTGGATCTCTCTATCTCTTCATGCAATTAACAATTGTTTTGATGCCTAAGGCCCAAGGACGTTCCTTGGCAATTTGTTAATTAGTAATTAATTAGAGGACGTTCCCTAATTGGTTTAATCATAAGGAGAGACATGGTGGTGAGAAGCGTCTTCCATCTCCATAACTAATCTATTGAATCAATCAAAAGAAACTAAGTGTCAATGATCAATCCCAACAACTGAAGTGGATCCAATTCTTCAACTAGAGCTTTCTTATTATTTATTTCTCTTTTATTTTATTATTTGCTTATTTTAATTGCTTTCAGTAGTTTGTTAATCAAATCAATCTCAAACCCCCCATTTTACTTTTACTGCAATTTATTTTTATTTCGCTTTCAGTTTATCTCGTTTTCAGTTTTATCTCGTTTCAGTTTAGTTTGCTTTCCGTTTATTTCTCTTTCAGTTTTATCTCATTTCAGTTTATCTCGTTTTCAGTTTTCTTCTTTTTCAGTTTATTTTTGTTTCAGTTTATTTTATTGGTCTTGATAAGAAAAATAGGTAAGTTCTCAATTCTCTGTGGATTCGATCATTTCACCACTATCTACAGTTGTAAATTGTTGATAACTAGAAAGGTTAATTTTGACCGGCTTCAGCAACCGCGAGTCAAAAATTGGCGCCGTTGCCGGGGAGTTGATTTAACTTATTTGTTTTTCTTTCACAACAAAAAAAAAAAGAAAAAAATTTTGAAGACTACCTTTGTGCAGGAGCACCTTCTGCAACACATTCGGCCGCCGAACTTCATCAACCTTCGGCCGCCGAACCTCATCAATCTTCGGCTGCCGAACCTCGTCCTCATTCGGCCGCTAAACATCTCACCAAAAGGCACAATCACCATCGCAGATCTAAATCATGGATGAGGTAAGTAGATCTGATTTTTCTTTACTGACATCTTTTATGAAAGAATTTTCCATAGGACTAGTTCAACAAGTTCAAGCATCCCAGCCACCAAGGCCATGTAGGATCTGTTCATATGTGGGACACCTAACTTCCCAATGTCCTACACTTTATGAGGATGACCAATCAGTTCATGCATATGGAGGATTCTACGAACAACCTAGACATGATCCATACCATAATACATACAATCCAGGTTGGGGAGACTATCCAAACTTCAGTTATGCAGAGGCTAACAACTACCAAAATTATCAAGGAAATCAAGCCCAAGAAGAACCTCCAAGTTTCGAAATGCACCTTGAAGAGAAGATAAGGACATTGGCTTCTGTGCAAACTCTCCAACAGCAAATGGATCAAGTGGTCACCTCAATGAATGCAAGCATGTTAAGAAGAGAGGAAGAGTTTCAAGATGATGAGACAGTTGATGAAAGCTCACAAGTACAAGAACAAGCTGCTGAAGAGAAACAACCAGAAAACTGTTTGTCCAAACAAACTGGTCAAACAAAACCTGTTGTTGATTTAGATGTCATTGATTATTTGAGTAAAGATTTTTTTATATGAATCAAGATGATATTCTGAACAATAACCCTTACAGGGAAGAGAGCCAGAAAGAGCCAGAACTGAAAGAAACTGACTGTTTCATCCAACAGGTGGACTGCAAACATGCGCAGAACAAAAGAGAGCCAATCGCACCTATTCAGAACAGCCTTGCGCAGACTGAAACCACCATCTTTCGGCCATCAAACTCCACCACCTTTCGGCCGCCGAACCTCTCATCACAGCTTCCATCGTATGAAACTCCTTCCGGTCATCCCCTTCAGGTAAATCTTGCGCAGAAGGAGCAATCTGAAACTCCTTTCAGCCTTCCAACGCAAACAGCCCTTGCTCACGAGGAACAAGTGGAAGTTCAAGAGCCCAAACCAAAGGACCATGCGGATCAATGCTTGCCCAAACCTCCGGATAAGGTAGAGTTTGTTTTGCCAGATTTTAGTATTAAATTGCAGCTAGCTATGGAGAAATATGAATTGAAGTTGGAAGTGCTAAAAAATGCAAACATAAGGGCTAGAGGCATACCTCATCTGAAAGAGGAAAGGCTAATCATGTTACTTCATGAGTACATAGAAAAAATAGGATGGGTTATGACCAAATCAAAGGCAGTGCTACACTTTTTACTCAATGCAGTTGGGACTCTTTTCCCTTCTCCAATTACTTGAGCCATGATCAAGTGGATCGCACCATGCACACCACACCCAGGGGAGTACTCAGTTTCTTTTGCATTTTAATAATTCCTACACATTGAGGACAATGAATGATTTAGGTGTGGGAGTGCATATTTCTGGATTTTTAATTTTTGCTTTAATTTTCAGTTTGAATTTTTATTTTCATTTTCAGTGTGATTTTTTTTTCAATTTTTTGTTTTGCTTTCAATAACACACACAACCACAGTCTCCTTCCTTTTTGTGTTTTGATTTGCTATACTCAAACTCATGAACTGTAATACCCGGCTAGACTCCGGTATCGGAATCCCTACCGTCCAGTGGGATCTCGGATGTCGGAAACCTCTAGAGGGTAAAAGCATGTTTTTATAAAATGTTTTAATGAGTTTTATGATTTTAAGTAAAAAGGAAATTGAGTTTTTAATGAAAATAGCCTTGGAGGAAGATGCAGGTTCGGCCGCCGAACATACATGTGTTTCAGGTGTGCCTTAGGCCCCCGAAGGCATAAGTCAGGGAAACCAGGTTCGGCCACCGAACCTTATGTTCAGCCGCTGAACATGGCATGCATGCAAAGGCACGTTCGGCTCCCGAATGTGGCCTGGCCAGCCACCTATAAAAGGGTCCCTTAGCCGAAAACGGGCGAGTTTTTTCCCATTTTCGGCTAAGGTGAGCTTCACGATTTTCACCAGTTTTCACCTTGTTTTGAAGATTTCCAAGTATAAAGCAAGTTTTGGAGCTTTGAGGTTCAAGAAACTCAATCTCTCCCATCTCTGAGCTAGGGTCGTTTTCCTCTCGATCTTCAAGAGGTAAGGGCCGATCTTGAGCTCACTATATGTTTTAAACAAGTTTTAAGTTGATTCATGGAGTAGAAATGCATGTTAGGTTGTTTTGAGTTTATGGGTTTAATGTGTGTTTATGAGCAATGTGGGTATGTTTGATGTGTTGTAGTTAGGGTTTAGGCTAGTTTGAGACCCCTATGAACTTGTATGATTGGGAGTGTTGTAGAATAGGTTTATCATGTTTGAAAGGTTTGGGAGGCGTTTGTGCATGTTGGAGCTGAGTTTCTGCCACTTTGGAGAAACTCAGGTTCGGCCGCCGAAGGAACTTTCGGCCGCCGAAGGAACTTTCGGTCGCCGAAGGAACTTTCGGCCGTCGAACCCGCTTGTGGAGGCAGCCTTTGGCTGTCGAAGCCAGCCCCCGAAAGAGGACTTTCGTCTCTGGAGGGCAGTTTCGGCCGCCGAAAGTGCCGCCGAACATGCATGAGTTTCGTCTCTGTCTGGGAGTTTCGGCCGCCGAAGGTGCCGCCAAACCTGCCTGACTTTTAGCTCTGGAGGGGCTTTCGGCTGCCGAACCTGCCGCCGAAAGTGCCCTGTTCAGCCTTCCTTTGCATGCTTTCCATGGATGTTTTAAGGTGTTTTAGGGGGTCTTTAGGGGATGTTTTTAAAGTCATGTTCTAGTATGTTTGGTCCCTCATTTGAGTCCACCTGTGTAGGTTCGGACCCGAGGACCCCAGCAGTGAGTTAGCTGCCTCAGTCATTGTCAGAGCTAGCTGAGGTGAGTAGAATAAACTCCTAAGATTTAAATTATGAAAGTTTTAACATGAATCATGCATCACGAATGCCATGTTATATCATAGGTTGCTTGCATTAGAAATCACGAATATGTTGCATTGCATAATATGTTGTTGATGTGGATGAATGTTGGATGATCCTTTAGCCGCACTACGTTATGATATGATGTGGAAAGACAAGATGTGGCCTGCACTACGCCCTTGGCACTATGTAAGAGAAAGACTGGAAGTGGCCTGCACTACGCCCCCGGCACTATTGGATATGTTATGTTATGTTATGTGTAAGAGAAAGACCAGATGTGGCCTGCACTACGCCCCTGGCACTATTGGATTCAGTAGTGGGCTATTGGTGACAAGTTCATCCTTGGTGTGAATTGTTTGTTATATGTTGCATTTCATGAAAGCATGAAAAATAAATTGAATGTTATATTATTCTGCTCACTGGGCTCTTATAGCTCACCCTTTTCCCCTTATCCCCCAGGTTTGCAGGTACAGGGTAGACCAGGAGGTCGGCAGGAGTAAAGTCTGATTTCATGTAATAGTTAGAAGTTGTGGACATGATGAAATTGTAATGTAATGTCTTATGTAGTCATGATATGTAATAATGATATTGAGGATTAGAGGTTGTGCTTGACCCTATGTGTATGGTTATCCCTTTTGATACATGATCTATAGAATGTTTTTATGATGTTTATGTTCAACCAAGCTTAATGTACGCATGTTGGGTTACCCCATTGGAGCATTTGATGAGAGCTCCAGTGTGTGGGTTATGTTATGTTATAAGTATATATACAGGTTGAGCTTGGTTTATGGAAAGAAAAAGTTTACAGGTTTTTGAGTATGTATGATCATGTATGGGATTTGACAGGTTTACAGGTTATATGTCAGGCTTGCTACGGGTCCCGGCAGCCTTAAGCCGATCTGGATCCTAGCGCCGGTAGCGGTCCGGTTTTCGGGTCGTTATATGAACTATGTTGGATGAGTTTTTCTTTCCATGACCCCATTGATGTGATGACTCTTTAAACTTATGTTGAATCAATTGTAGTGAGTTATATTCATGTTTGAGAATTGCCTTTTGAATTGAATCATTGAGTTTGCCATGGTGAAAAATATATTGATGACACTCATTAGAGAGAATGAATTTAAATTGTGTGAATAAACTTAATATGACTTGTTTTAGCAATTGGTGTTGATTTGCCCAAATCATTGAGAGAAAGAAAATTCAGCAAAGGCAAAGACCTCAAAAGCATAAAGTAAAAACTGTTCCAATGGTCAAAAGACTATGAACAGAGCGAGTAGCCACTTGGACAGGTGACCAATTGAGTAACTGGGGGTGGGTATCACCAATATGTACCTTCACGTCAAAAGGTTGGTGACTTTTTCAAGCAAAACTTAAATGCAAAAGGCTGAATATGGTACTTCAAGGTAAGGGCAAATCACTCTGAAAGCTAGAAAAAGTCTTATCTGAACAAATAATATGTGCATATATGATCTCTCTCTTGAGTAAAATAAATCCTAGCCATGGTAAGTACAGGAAAACAAGGAAAGAAGGTGAGTAATCTTCATGCATATATTCTTCACTGCAATGATTCAAAATAGGGGTCTAGAGTAAGAACTTAAGTGGAAATAAGGACCTAGAGTAAGAAAGCTTGTTTGACTACGTTTATTTGCTTGAGGACAAGCAAAAGGCAAGGTGTGGGGGTATTTGATAGAGCATATTTTAGTCCATATTATCATGATCTTATTGATGTTTATTTGCACCTTTTCTACCTAATTTTGTGGTTTTAATCATGTTTTGCAGATATTAGGTGTAAAGAGACAATCAAGAGAAAATGCTCTCAAAACTGCCAAAAAGTGCCAAATATAGAAAGTGTCAAAAAAGGAAAGTTTTCAAATATGGAAAGTGCTAAATAAGGAAAGTTTTCTAATAAGGAAAGTGTAGAAGCAAAAGCAAATAAGGAAAGCTCAGCCAGAAGATTATTTGAAATTCAAATCGCAGATCTTTCTTTCCTTATTCAAAGATGTGCACACATTACAGCAGTCATATCTTCCTATTTAGGCAGCAAGATCTCATGAAGACGCACTTGCCTCTTCTGCGTTCAACATTCAAAATTCAAACGAAGGCTCCACCTAAAAAGGAAAGACTGGATAGATATCTTTCCACTTCTGCACATTAATGACTGCGCTCCACTTCCTCTTCTGCAGTCCATGAGCACGCCACCTGCCTTTTGAAGGCTAAGGCGCGTCTCCTTCCTCTTCTGAAAGCCTCGGAACGTGTCTCTTTCCTTCTGAAGCTCCAGCCACGTCTCCTTCCTCTTCTGGAAGCATTAATGCATGATTCTTTCCTCTTCTGAACACAAGCCGCGCGCCTTCTTCCATCCGGTGAGCTTGCAACGCGATTCTTTCCTCTTTTGCAATAACTTGGGCAGCAAGTTGCACATGGGCAGCGTCTTGGGCAGCCTCTTCACTAATTAGGAAGCAAGGGCAGCATGTAAGGACCTAGGGCAGCACTTTCAACTATAAAAAGACACTTAAGGAGCCTCCACACAACCTTTAAGCCCCCCTTGGGAGGCACCTACGAAATTCACATCTCTTCTTCTACCTTTCTTCTTTTCTTTTATTTTTTTATTTTGTTTCAGGCATGAGAGGCTGAAATATTTTATTGTAGTTGAAGATTAGGAGATACTTTAGTTGTTTTATGGATTGGGAGACTTGATCAAACATTGTTTAACTTTTGATTGTTCAATATTTATGCAATTTCATGCTTGATTTCAATATTGCTTTGTTATTTAGATCTATGTTGATTCTTGATTGCAATGTAATAATATGTTAGTTTGGATGATTTAAGTCCGTAATTGCTTGGATTATTCAAACATAAGAACACTTGGTGTAAAAACTAAGGAAATTGTTTGATCTAACGACATGTCATGCGTTTGAGTAGTTAGGATTGGATCTCTCTATCTCTTCATGCAATTAACAATTGTTTTGATGCCTAAGGCCCAAGGACGTTCCTTGACAATTTGTTAATTAGTAATTAATTAGAGGACGTTCCCTAATTGGTTTAATCATAAGGAGAGACATGGTGGTGAGAAGCATCTTCCATCTCCATAACTAATCTATTGAATCAATCAAAAGAAACTAAGTGTCAATGATCAATCCCAACAACTGAAGTGGATCCAATTCTTCAACTAGAGCTTTCTTATTATTTATTTCTCTTTTATTTTATTATTTGCTTATTTTAATTGCTTTCAGTAGTTTGTTAATCAAATCAATCTCAAACCCCCCATTTTACTTTTACTGCAATTTATTTTTATTCCGCTTTCAGTTTATCTCGTTTCAGTTTTATCTCGTTTCAGTTTATTTTGCTTTCCGTTTATTTCTCTTTCAGTTTTATCTCATTTCAGTTTATCTCGTTTTCAGTTTTCTTCTTTTTCAGTTGATTTTTATTTCAGTTTATTTTATTAGTCTTGATAAGAAAAATAGGTAAGTTCTCAATTCTCTGTCGATTCGATCCATTCACCACTATCTACAGTTGTAAATTGTTGATAACTAGAAAGGTTATTTTTGACCGGCTTCAACAACCCTGAGTCAGGAATCAACATAATTAATTCAAACATTGTCACCGGTGATGATTGCATCTCCATTGACCAGGAGAGCAGGCAAGTACGAATCACAAACGTAAGGTGCAGACACGGGCATAACATTAGTGTTGGAAGCTTAGGAAACTATGAGAAGGAAGAAGCTGTGTCTGGAATTTATGTAACAAATTGCACAATATACGACACTGACAATGGCGTGAGAATTAAGACTTGGCCCGCATTGTATGGTGGCATTGCGTCGAATATCCCTTTCGAGGACATCGTCATGCAGAACGTCAGCAATCCCATCATTATAGATCAAATGTACTGCCCATGGAACCTATGTAATCGGAAGGTAACTTTTTAATTTTCATTTTTTTTCAACCAAAAAGGGGAATCTTTTTTATTATTATTATTTATTCATGGAGATCATATAGTTGTGTGATGTTGGCTAGAAGAATACATTTATACTAAATTATTGTGCCTTTTTTCAGAAGCCATAAAAAGTTCAAATCAGCAACGTCAGCTTCAAGAATATTCGAGGATCGTCAAGAACGCCCACGGCCGTTCAAATTACGTGCAGCAGCAGCGTACCATACAAGGACATTGTGCTTTCTAACGTTAACCTCAAGTACACCGGATCTAAGGGATCTGTAAAATCTGTTTGTACAAATGTTAAGCCTAGGATTATAGGAATGTTCATTCCGGGAGGATGCTAATGCACTCATTTGTTGATTCTTTATATAAATGGAGAAAATTTTTCGGTTGCACATTGCAATTCATTCTTCAACTTTTCAAATTTAAATGAACTAAATCAAATATGATTAAAACCAATAACTAAAATATTTCAAATTTAACTGATATTAACAATACGTAAATAATTTTTTAAGACTTCAATCGTAAAAATTGCAAAATGAAATAAAAAAAGGCAAATTATTAAATGAACTTATTAATTTAATTATCAAAATTCAAATTAAAATGCTATAATTCAATTGTATCAAAATTTTACTTTATCGAAGTTCAGAATGATTCATTTCTTAATTAAAAAACTATAATTCGAAATTAAGAAATCAAAATGAAATTTATTTTCCTGTAATCCCAGCCCTACCATCATAATTAAAATATTGCAATTCAAATTTTTTTTCCTTTTTTAATTAGCGCAATATAATTCGAAGAAAATATATATATCAGTCTCCTCCCAAATTTTGTCTTCGCTTTTTTGGCGTAATTTATATCCTAATGTAACTGTTTTAAGGAATTGAAAAAAAAAATAATATAGCGCTGTAGGGATACGAAATGTGCTACAAAGCTCATTGTGAATTTCCTTTTTTTTTTCTTTTTGCTGCGTTTCATTTAAAAGCAAATGATTACAACCGAAGCTGAATATATTGTCGACACTGAAATAAAGTACGCATAAAATATTTCGGTGCGTCTTCACTCAAGAAAAGAGAGAAAAGATGCGGTAAGTTTTTTTTTCTTTCCTCTTTTCTTCTTTCTTTTTTTTTTCTTGTACTTGTCAGAAAACAGTGCATATGCATGCGCGAGAAAAGGAATTGCGGGTGCGGCAACACCGATCCTTTCGCGTCCAACACGACTAGAATTGCGGAAGTACGAAAAAGGTTGTTGCGCAAGTTATATAGGATTCCAGTATAAAACAATATGTTTGGAGAGAAGTGCGCAAGTTGTAGTTGTTAGTTGCAAGCTAGCTCACGCAGCCTTTTTTCGCCTAAAACAATTAAAGCAACAAAAAGAAGGAAAAACAGAAAACGGAATGCGTGAAAATGCTACAGCCTGTAATAAATCTTGAATAAATTAAACGAGCCACTTCACATATAAAAGGCCTTTCGGAGGAGGGAAAATTCACCATTTACGAAACAATATAAGCTATAGATATCGAAAGAGAGGAAGCGCCTTTGAAAGAGAGACATGGGTTCCAAGGCACATGTATGCACAGTATACCTGTTGTTCCTGTTTGCTTTTACCAGCGAAGCTCGGCCCAATACCTTTGATGTCAAAAAATATGGTGCCAAGACTGTAACAGCCCGGAAACCGGTACCTCTCTGTAACGGCCCAAACTGCTCGGCGCTAGGATCCAAATCGGCTTAAGGCCGCCGAGACCCGTAGCAAGCCTAACCTGAACTCTGTAATCCTGATAAATCCCATGCATGATCCAACTCGACCACTAGTTTGGTTTTAAACTTTTTCTGTAAAACTACCAGGCTTAACCTTAAAACCACTCAGACATCTCAGTCTGAAATAGCCCCCAGGGCCTACACCAGCGATCCACTACCAAACTCAACCTCCATGCCCTATGTCTGAAAATATAGAACCCACTCTCATAGGGTCAGCATATCACAGGTTAGCCTTGGCTCCCGCTTTGGGTTAAGGGATTAACACCCTTTCTTTCCTCATGGTCTGCTCTTGGGTCAAGGGACTCTAACCCTTTTTCCCAATTACTGGAGTTTTATAAAACACATCATACGTTAAGCCTAGTTTGACACATTTCTCATCAAGAAACGTAAAACAGGATATATGCATACACTAGGGATTACCATACATCAGGCAAAGCACATACTAAACCATAAGCACACTGACTTACTATCTATTACATCATGTTACATATATCTCTTTAATGTACATCATGTCCACTATGCGATTATAAAAGCAGTACTGTAGCTAACTCTCTGCTGCTTCTGACTTGCCCTGGCTAACTCCGAACCTGCAAAACTGGGGTTAAGGGAAAGGGATGAGCTACGAGAGCCCAGTGAGTAGAAACACTGAAAACAGTTCATTAATTACACACTTTCATGAAATGCGTCACAGCACAAACATTTCACATCTCGGATTAGACATGACCTCAAAACTCCCTCTTTCGGCGCCCAATTCCCGAAGGAACTCACACAGGACTTTCACTGCCATGACAGATCGTGGGCTATTGATGTCGCCTTGGTCCAATCCCCACTAACAGGAAATAATGCAATGCACCATAGTCGTGATTCTAATGCAATCACCCTAATACATCTCATGGTATCCATGATGCATGAACTATGCTAAAAGCATTCCATCTCTCAATATAAAAGATTAAGTTTAGTTCTACTCACCTTTGCTCCTCTAGCAGATACTGAACTGACTCTGCAACTACGAACACTGCCGACCTCCTCGATCTCTCGAGTCCAGTCCTACACAAATGGACTCGAATGAGGTGTCAAACATACTCTGAACAACTCATAAACAACTCTTAAACAACTCCCCAAAGAACCCCTAAAACCTCCTAGAACAATGACATATAGCATGCAAAAGAAGGCTGAACAGAACACTTTCGGCGGCAAGTGCGGTGGCCGAATGTCCTCTCCAGAGCCGAAACTCAAGCACCTTCGGCGGCCGAATCTCTACTTTCGGCTGCCGAACCCTTTTGGGGGCAAGGTTCGGGGGCTGAAAGACACTCTAGAGACGAAAGTCTCTAACCTTCGGCGGCCGCATCCCCCTTCCAGAGCTGAAACTCAAAACTCTCTGGGGTGAGCTTTGGCAACCGAAGCCACCTCTTCACGGGGTTTGGCGGCCGAATGTACCTTCGGCTGCCGAACCTGAGTTCATCCTGAACTCATCCTCGCCAGCAACCAAGCTCCTCAATCCCTTCCAACTCTCAAAACATGCAATCCTTAACTCCTCAACACACATATACTCAAGTAGATGCACAGAGGGGTCCAAAACGACCTAAAACCCCAACAAAACAACATAGTATAACACATAAACATGCTTTCAACACCAAAACACCAAAATCATGCTTTTTACCCTAAACATGCAACTCTACCCACAACCTCCATACATCATCACAAGAAGCATATGATCTTCACTTACCTCTTGATAACAAGAAGATGAACGATCCAAATGTGGAGATATGAACCAACTCGTCCTCAACTTCTCCAAACTTCAAATCTTAGGTTTTTAGCTCAAAACCTTCAAAACAACAACAAAACTCTTTAAAACGTTGCAAGCTTTGATAAAACCATAAAGATGACTCATGGAGATCGTGGCCTCACCTCAGTTTGTGAAAAGGAGGCAAAACTTATCCATTTCACCGACTGAGGGTGCTTTATAGGTGGCTGACCGCTTCAGCTTCGGCGGCCAAAACGCATGCAAAACCATGCAACATTCGGCGGCCGAACTTGAGCTTTCGGAAGCCGAATCTAAGGCACTTTCGGTGGCCGAACATTACCTTCGGCGGCCAAACATGGCAATTGTCCCGATAGTCTTTTCTCTTCAAAACTCGATCCTATCTCATTCAAAACCTTAACACCATTTTAGAAAACCTTTCTCTTACCCTTCTAGAACCCTCTGACATCCTCAAATTCCACCAGACGGTAGGAATTCCGATGCCTGATCTAGCCGGATATTACATTCTTCCTCCCTTTAAAACATTCGTCCTCGAATGTTCAAACAACAAACACATAAGCAATCAAGTGAAACCTAAAACCTCTCTCCAAAGAGAGACACAGGTACCACTGGAGTAACAACTCCTGGGTCTCTAAGCACATTTTCTCTTCTATGGTGATTCCAAAGACCAATCACCACCTGGATTCCTCCACAATCAATATCCTAACCTTCTCCTGAATTCCACAGCTTCCGCTGCGCACTCTGCTCCTTACCCTTTTTCTCTTCATCTTTTCTCAACTGACCTCTCTTCTAACTTTTCACTTTCTAACTCTCAACAGGTAGTACCCAAATTTTTGATCACATTAAAACCACAACCAGCTTCTACTAGGTGTTCTCATAGATCATCAACCCTCACTACGAATACCTGTCCTTAGTCGTGACTGTGTTAACTACTTACAGTCACAACAAAGTCTCAAGGATCCATCCTTCGTTTCCCATAACAACTCTGGAATACTCCAGGGTGAGGTACTAGGTCGGATAAAACCCTTAGCTACCAAGCCTCTTTCACTACTCTGACCACTCTTAACTCTCTCTCTC
The DNA here is from genome assembly GCF_001659605.2 of Manihot esculenta. Taxonomy (NCBI): domain Eukaryota; kingdom Viridiplantae; phylum Streptophyta; class Magnoliopsida; order Malpighiales; family Euphorbiaceae; genus Manihot; species Manihot esculenta. Next base: position 24,435,476 of record NC_035167.2, read on the forward strand.
TCTCTGCAGGTGCCATCCTGTAGGGGAAGGAAAGAAATGGTTCCGCGTCCAGATACCACTCTCAGTCCACACTCTAACTCCTTGACAGATGGTAAACCTGACAGCTCGCCTGGGAAACATCTAGTACTCACTAGCAATGGGCACTGAGGCTGATTCCCTGACCTGACTGCTAAACTTGCTCATAAGAGCTAGAACCCTCTGACAACCTTTCCTGAGTCAACTCTGAGCCTGCGGGGCTAACATTAACGTCTAGGCACCTATACTCTGTCCCTCTAAAGGACTCCCTCTGATCCATCCCGCACTCTGAATTCTCCTACCTTGTCTCTGTAGACACAGGTAGTACTATGAGTAGCTAGCCAAGCCACTGCTAGAATGACATCACACAGTCAAATCTAGAATCACTAAAACAGCTGGAAGGCATCTACTCACCAAAAACTCTGAACTGAACTGACTGACTGACTCTGCCTCAGATGGATCACACTCAGGTCCACTGACCCAAGGAAAACACTCTAAGCTCAGAAGTCATCAAACCCACTCTATCAACGGCTCACAAACAACAAGGAAAGCGAAACACTAGGGTCCAAAACAAAGAGCATACACATCCGACCACTTCCAAATGAACGTACCTGACGTCACCGTGTTTGATGTGTTAGCCTCCTGCTGAATCAGGGTGAAGATCCAAGCTAAAGCTAACGGAATCTTCCCTCAGGAATCTACTGAAGAAAAGCTGACCCTTTCCTCTGCCTCAACTACCACCTATTCCCAGACTGGCTCTAACCTCTTTCTGAGCTTACTCTTACTTTTTTTTTCTCTTCCTCTTACTCTGATCTATCTCACTTATTCTTCTGCTTCTTATTCTGTTCTCTGACTTATTTACTCCTCTTCCTCTATCTTACTTCCTCTTAAGAGGTTACACTTACAGATGAGAGATCACTCTCCCTACACCTGGCATGATAACACTCAAGACCACAACATCTCATAGCAACTCTCTCGCTAGCTCTTCTTTGGTTCACTAACCTCTAGCTACTAACTCTTCTCTGAATTTCTATCTCTTACTTTCTACGCTGAACAGCTAACTCTGTTATACTCTGCTACTCTCACATTAGTCGACATCCTACTAGGGTCCACAAAACATACACATCAGAACACTCAAAAGTGAGCATACCTGGCACCCCTATGTCTGATGTGTCTGCCTCTCTTCCTTGTCTACTGGCCTGAGCCGCTCTGCTTGCAAAAGTCTGCTGGGACTGAGCCATCCAAGGCGCAGTAGGACACTCACGAACCATGTGCCCCTCCTGACCACACCTGAAACATGCTGTTGTCCCTGCAAGACAGACTCCCTTATGCAGCCGTCCACACCTCAAACATTTTGATCTGCCTACACCAGAACTCAAACCAGCACCACAACTCCCTATCTTATTCTTCTTCGACCTTCTCAGACCTCTACTTCGTTTCCCAGTGGTTCTCCCCCACTTCACTCCCTTCGAGGTAGCTGTACTCCAAGTGGAGGGATCATTCTCTCCTGACCCAAAAATCCTGGAATCCTTGGTCTGAGCATCTTCTAAAGACTCTTCGTCCATATTCACCTGCAGACCTACCTCCCTTTTCTGCACATCTAACTCTACTTTTCTCCTATCGCCAGATACTCTCCCTAGATCCATTCCTTCTCTGCTTTCATCAAAAGACCCTTCAGACGGATCTGATTCCACAGATTGACTAACACCACTCATCGTAGCTCTTCTGAAGAACAACACACAAACAAACAAACATTAGCACATATATAGTTCATATGAAAGACACATGAACTTACAACACATACATGCATACATAGCATAACCTTAATGCACATGCATAAATTCATGGCATTTCACAAACAAAACTCATCATCCTATCCTAGTGGACATGATTTTACTTCTTGTGCTTGCCCTTCTATGACTCTAAACCAACCTCTTTCCGATGTGGGATCTCTATAATCCTTGAATAAAAATGCTCATACACCGTACTCTTGAGGCTCTATGCTCTGATACCATCTGTAACAGCCCGAAAACCGGTACCTCTCTGTAACGGCCCAAACTGCTCGGCGCTAGAATCCAGATCGGCTTAAGGCCGCCGAGACCCATAGCAAGCCTAACCTAAACTCTGTAATCCAGATAAATCCCATGCATGATCCAACTCGACCACTAGTTTGGTTTTAAACTTTTTCTGTAAAACTACCAGGCTTAACCTTAAAACCACTCAGACATCTCAGTCTGAAATAGCCCCCAGGGCCTACACCAACGATCCACTACCAAGCTCAACCTCCATGCCCTATGTCTGAAAACATAGAACCCACTCTCATAGGGTCAGCATATCACAGGTTAGCCTTGGCTCCCGCTTTGGGTTAAGGGATTAACACCCTTTCTTTCCTCACGGTCTGCTCTTGGGTCAAGGGACTCTAACCCTTTTTCCCAATCACTGGAGTTTTATAAAACACATCATACGTTAAGCCTAGTTTGACACATTTCTCATCAAGAAACGTAAAACAGGATATATGCATACACTAGGGATTACCATACATCAGGCAAAGCACATACTAAACCATAAGCACACTGACTTACTATCTATTACATCATGTTACATATATCTCTTTAATGTACATCATGTCCACTATGCGATTACACAAGCAGTACTGTAGCTAACTCTCTGCTGCTTCTGACTTCCCCTGGCTAACTCTGAACCTGCAAAACTGGGGTTAAGGGAAAGGGATGAGCTACGAGAGCCCAGTGACTAGAAACACTGAAAACAGTTCATTAATTACACACTTTCATGAAATGCATGACAGCACAAACATTTCACATCTCGGATTAGACATGACCTCAAAACTCCCTCTGTCGGCGCCCGATTCCCAAAGGAACTCACACAGGACTTTCACTGCCATGACAGATCGTGGGCTATTGATGTCGCCTTGGTCCAATCCCCACTAACAGGAAATAATGCAATGCACCATAGTCGTGATTCTAATGCAATCACCTTAATACATATCATGGTATCCATGATGCATGAACTATGCTAAAAGCATTCCATCTCTCAATATAAAAGATTAAGTTTAGTTCTACTCACCTTTTCTCCTCTAGCAGATACTGAACTGACTCTGCAACTATGAACACTGATGACCTCCTCGATCTCTCGAGTCCAGTCCTACACAAATGGACTCGAATGAGGTGTCAAACATACTCTGAAAAACTCATAAACAACTCTTAAACAACTCCCCAAAGAACCCCTAAAACCTCCTAGAACAATCACATATAGCATGCAAAAGAAGGCTGAACAGAACACTTTCGGCGGCAGGTTCGGCGGCCGAATGTCCTCTCTAGAGCCGAAACTCAACAACCTTCGGCGGCCGAATCTCTACTTTCGGCTGCCGAACCCTTTCGGGGGCAAGGTTCGGGGGCTGAAAGACACTCTAGAGACGAAAGTCTCTAACCTTCGGCGGCTGTATCCCCCTTCCAGAGCTGAAACTCAAAACTCTCGGGGGTGAGCTTTGGCAACCGAAGCCACCTCTTCACGGGGTTCGGCGGCCGAATGTACCTTCGGCTGCCGAACCTGAGTTCATCCAGAACTCATCCTCGCCAGCAACCAAGCTCCTCAATCCCTTCCAACTCTCAAAACATGCAATCCTTAACTCCTCAACACACATATACTCAAGTATATGCACAAAAGGGTCCAAAACTACCTAAAACCCCAACAAAACAACATAGCATAACACATAAACATGCTTTCAACACCAAAACACCAAAATCATGCTTTTTACCCTAAACATGCAACTCTACCCACAACCTCCATACATCATCACAAGAAGCGCAGAATCTTCACTTACCTCTTGATAACAAGAAGATGAACGATCCAAATGTGGAGATATGAACCAACTCGTACTCAACTTCTCCAAACTTCAAATCTTAGGTTTTTAGCTCAAAACCTTCAAAACAACAACAAAACTCTTTAAAACGTTGCAAGCTTTGATAAAACCATAAAGATGACTCATGGAGAACGTGGCCTCACCTCAGTTTGTGAAAAGGAGGCAAAACTTATCCATTTCACCGACTGAGGGTGCTTTATAGGTGGCTGACCGCTTCAGCTTCGGCGGCCAAAACGCATGCAAAACCATGCAACGTTCGGCGGCCGAACTTGAGCTTTCGGAAGCTGAATCTAAGGCACTTTCGGCGGCCGAACATGGCAATTGTACCCATAGTCTTTTCTTTTCAAAACTCGATCCTATCTCATTCAAAACCTTAACACCATTTTAGAAAACCTTTCTCTTACCCTTCTAGAACCCTCTGACATCCTCGAATTCCACCGGACGGTAGGAATTCCGATGCCTGATCTAGCCGGGTATTACAAAGGCAGGATCGAATATCACTAAGGTATGGAAGTAAATTCGATTCTGGATATCGCGACGGTATTTCCTAGATTGTTGCGGAGAGGTTTTTCATTCCCGTTTTCGTTTTTAGGCTTTATTGAGTGCGTGGAAAGAGGGATGTGTAGCAGCGGGTTCCGGCAAAGTTGTGGTACCAAAAGGGAAGTACTTTTTAGGAGTGGTGGATTTGATAGGCCCTTACAAGGGTGCCATGCATCTTCAAGTGGAAGGAACGTTGGTGGCGCTAGCAAAAGCTAGCCAACACCGCAAGAATAGCTGGGTTACATTGAGATACCTGGACCGATTAACGGTATCCGGTGGCGGGGCCTTCGACGGACAAGGAGAAATCGCTTGGGAGCGAGCGCACTGTGGCGACAGATGCAAGACACCACTTCCAATTGTAAGCAAAACCGAATGCTACTTTACAAAACAACAGCCATTCATAGACCCATTCATGGCAGCAATACTAATAATGTTTTCTTTGCGTAATTGCTGTATCAAAACTGTACCAGAACCTAAGGTTTGCCTTCGTCACCAACAGCATAGTTGAGGACGTAACTTCCATCGATAGCAAGCAGTTCCACATCAATCTCCTCCGCAGCAAAAACGTCACCTTGCAGCAGTTTTCAGTTAAAGCCCCGGGACATAGTCTCAACACCGATGGAATTCACATTGGACGGTCGAAGGGGATCAACATAATTAATTCAAACATTGTCACCGGTGATTATTGCATCTCCATTGGCCAGGGCAGCGGGCAAGTATGAATCACAAACGTAAGGTGCGGACACGGGCATGGCATTAGTGTTGGAAGCTTAGGAAAGTATGAGAAGGAAGAACCTATGTCCGGAATTTATGTAAAGAATTGCACAATATACCACACTGACAATGGCATGAGAATTAAGACTTGGCCCGCATTGTATGGTGTCATTGTGTCGAATATCCATTTCGAGGGCATCGTCATGCAGAACGTCAGCAATCCCATCATTATAGATCAAATGTACTGCCCAAGGAACCTATGCAATCGGAAGGTAACTTTTCAATATTCATTTTTTTTCAACCAAAAAGGGGAATCTTTTTTATTATTATTATTTATTCATGGAGATCATATAGTTGTGTGATGTTTGCTAGAAGAATACATTTATACTAAAATATTGTGCTTTTTTTCAAAAGCCATCAACAGTTCAAATCAGCGACGTCAGCTTTAAGAATATTCGAGGATCGTCAAGAACGCCCACGGCCGTTCAAATTACGTGCAGCAGCAGCGTACCATGCAAGGACATTGTGCTTTCTAACGTTAACCTCAAGTACACCGAATGTAAGGGATCTGCAAAATCTATTTGTACAAATTTTAAGCCTAGGATTATAGGAAAGTTGATTCCGGGAGGATGCTAATGCACTCATTTGTTGATTCTTTATATAAATGGAGAAAATTTCTCGGTTGCACATTGCAATTCATTCTTCAACATTTCAAATTTAAATGAACTAAATCAAATATTATTAAAACCAATAACTAAAATATTTCAAATTTAACTGATATTAACAATACTTAAATAATTTTTTAAGACCTCAATCATAAAAATTACAAAATGAAATAAAAAAAGACAATTAAATAAATGAACTTACTAATTTAATTGTCAAAATTCAAATTAAAATGCTATAATTTAGTTGTATCAAAATTTTACTTTATCGAAGTTCAGAATGATTCATTTCTTAATTAAAAACTGTAATTTGAAATTAAGAAATCAAAACGAAATTTATTTCCCTGTAATCCCAGCCCTACCATCATAATTAAAATATTGCAATTCAAATTTTTTTTCCTTTTTTAATTAGCGCAATATAATTTGAAGAATATATATATATCAGTCTGCTCCAAAATTTTGTCTTTGCTTTTTTGGCGTAATTTATTTCCTAATGTAACTGTTTTAAGGAATCGAGGAAAAAAAATATAGCGCTGTAAGGAGACGAAATGTGCTACAAAGCTCATTGTGAATTTCTTTTTTTTCTTTTTGCTGCGTTCCATTTAAAAGCAAATGATTACAACCGAAGTTGAATATATTGTCGACGCTGAAATAAAGTACGCATAGAATATTACGGTGCGTCTTCACTCAAGAAAAGAGAGAAAGGATGCGGTAAGTTTTTTTTTTTCTTTCCTCTTTTCTTCTTTCTTTTTTTTTTCTTGTACTTGTCAGAAAAACGGTGCCTATGCACGGCGTCTTCACTCAAGAAAAGAGAGAAAAGATGCGGCAAGTTTTTTTTTCTTTCCTCTTTCGTTCTTTCTTTTTTTTTCTTGTACTTTTCAGAAAACAGTGCGTATGCATGCGCGAGAAAAGGAATTGCGGGTGCGGCAACACCGATCCTTTCGCGTCCAACACGACTAGAATTGCAGAAGTACGAAAAAGGTTGTTGCGCAAGTTATATAGGGTTCCAATATAAAACAATATGTTTGGAGAGAAGTGCGCAAGTTGTAGTTGTTAGTTGCAGGCTAGCGCACACAACCTTTTTTCGCCTAAAACAATTAAAGCAACAAAAAGATGGAAAAACAGAAAACGAAATGCGTGAAAATGCTACAGCCTGTAATAAACCTTGAGTAAATTAAACGAGCTACTTGACATATTAAAGGCCTTTCGGAGGAGAGGAAATTCACAAACATTTACGAAACAATATAAGCTATAGATATCGAAAGAGAGGAAGCGCCTTTGAAAGAGAGACATGGGTTCCAAGGCACATGTATGCACATTATACCTGTTGTTGTTGTTTGCTTTTACCAGCGAAGCTCGGGCCAATACCTTTGATGTCACAAAATATGGTGCCAAGGCAGGATCGGATATCACTAAGGTATGGAAGTAAATTCGATTCTCGATATCGCGATGGTATTTCCTAGATTGTTGCGGCCAGGTTTTTCATTCCCGTTTTCGTTTTTAGGCTTTATTGAGTGCGTGGAAAGAGGGATGTGCAGCAGCGGGTTCCGGCAAAGTCGTGGTACCAAAAGGGAAGTACTTTTTAGGCGTGGTGGATTTGATAGGCCCTTGCAAGGGTGCCATGCATCTTCAAGTGGAAGGAACGTTGGTGGCGCCAGCAAAAGCTAGCCAATACAGCAAGAATAGCTGGGTTACATTGAGATACCTAGACCGATTAACGGTATTCGGTGGCGGGGCCTTCGACGGACAAGGAGAAATTGCTTGGGAGCGAGCGCACTGTGGCGACAGATGCAAGACACCACTTCCAATTGTAAGCAAAACTGAATGCTACTTTACAAAACAACAGCCATTCATAGACCAGTTCATGGCAGCAATACTAATAATGTTTTCTTTGCGTAATAGCTGTATCAAAACTGTACCAGAACCTAAGGTTTGACTTCATCACCAACAGCATAGTTGAGGACGTAACTTCTATCGATGGAAGCCCCGGGACATAGTCTCAATGTCCTCAGCAGCAAAAACCTCACCTTCCATCTGTTTTCAGTGAAAGCCCTGGGACATAGTCTCAACACCGATGGAATTCACATTGGACGGTCGGAGGGGATCAACATAATTAATTCAAACATTGTCATCGGTGATGATTGCATCTCCATTGGCCAGGGGAGCAGGCAAGTATGAATCATAAATGTAAGGTGCGGACACAGGCATGGCATTAGTGTTGGAAGCTTAGGAAAGTACGAGAAGGAAGAACCTGTGTCCGGAATTTATGTAAAGAATTGCATAATATACGACACTGACAATGGCGTGAGAATTAAGATTTGGCCCGCATTGTATGGTGGCATTGCGTCGAATATCCATTTCGAGGACATCATCATGCAGAACGTCAGCAATCCTATCATTATAGATCAAATGTATTGCCCATGGAACCTATGCAATCGGAAGGTAACTTTTTAATTTTCATTTTCTTTCAACCAAAAAGGGAAATATTTTTTATTATTATTATTTATTCATGGAGATCATATAGTTGTGTGAAGTTGGCTAGAAGAATACATTTATACTAAAATATTGTGCCTTTTTTCACAATCCATCAAAAGTTCAAATCCGCGACGTCAGCTTCAAGAATATTCGAGGATCGTCAAGAACGCCCACGACCGTTCAAATTACGTGCAGCAGCAGCGTACCATGCAAGGACATTGTGCTTTCTAACGTTAACCTCAAGTACACCGGATCTAAGGGATCTGCAAAATCTGTTTATACAAATGTTAAGCCTAGGATTATAGGAAAGTTGATTCCGGGAGGATGCTAATGCACTCATTTGTTGATTCTTTATATAAATGGAGAAAATTTATTGGTTACACATTGTAATTCATTCTTCAACTTTTCAAATTTAAATGAACTAAATCAAATATGATTAAAACTGACAGGAGCGGTTGTCGAAGCCGATCGAAAATAACCTTCTTGGTTACCTACAAATACAGCTGTAGACAGTGGTGAAGGATCGTATCCACAGTGAATTGATTACCTATTTATTTATCTTAATCAAGACCAATCAAACCAATGGAAAGCACAAGTGAAGGCAAGTAATTGCAAATAGAACAAAAGTAAAGTGCAAGGAAAGTAAAAAGGGGGGGTTTTGAGATGATTTGATTAACAACTAATGAAAGTAATTAAAACAGCAAGTAATAAAAATAAAAGAGGAAATCAATAAGAGAAAGGTCTAGTTGAAGATATGGATCCACTTTGGTTGTTTGGGTTGATCATTGAAACATGGTTATCCTGATTAACTCAATAGGTTGGTTATGGGGTTGGAAGACGCTTCTCACCACCATGTCTTTCCTTATGAATAAACTGATTAGGGAACGTCCTCTAACCAATTACTAATCAACAAATTGCCAAGGAACGTCCTTGGGCCATAGGCATCAAAACAATTGCCAATTGCATGAAGAACAAGAAAGATCCAAACCCTAACTACTCAAACGCATGAGATGTTGTTAGATCATGCAATTCCTTGGGTTTTTACTCCAAGTGTTCTAAGATTAGAATATTTCCAGCAATTACGGACTAACAAATATCCTAATCAACAATCAATTAACTTTGCAATCAAGAATCAAGTGGCCAATTTGATCAAAACAACAAAGCAATCTTTATAATTAAGCACAATTGCATGAATATTGAATAAAATCAAAGACAAAAGTTTATGTTCATATCTCACAACCCTTTAAACAACCTTAGTTTCAACCAAACTTCAACTAGAAATAGGGTTTCAGCCACTCATGGCTGAACCAAAACAGAAAATAAAGGAAAAGAAGAAAGAAGATGAAGAACTAAGGTGGAGGAGCCTTTGGAGAGCCTTGATCAATCCCTTGATGGAAGATGGTCATTCTTGGTCTTCTTGAGGCCTTTAAATAGATCTTGAGAGGCTGCTTTTTTCCTTTTTAGTGTCCATGCATCTTTGAGTGATTGCCCCATAGTGCCCTTGAGTTTTCTTTGTGCATGTATGGAGTTGCAAGCCCTTTTTGGTCTTTTAATTGATGTCCAAGGTGTGTCCAAGAAGATTTATGCACTAAAGAGGAAGGTGGAGCCTTGATTTGAATTTTGAATGAGCATGGCACTATGTAGGAAACATGTGATCTCCAAGATTTGGCTCATTGAATAGGGAAGAGCATGTTCGGGGGCAAGTTCGGCCGCCTAAGTTAAGTTTCGGGGGCAGGACTTTCGTCTCTGGAGCCAAGGTTTGGCGGCCGAAGGTGCCCCCGAAGGTGGGTGACTTTCGCCTCTGGACTGGACTTTAGGCCGCCGAAAGTGCCCCCGAAAGTGGGTGACTTTCGGCTTCCGAAAGTGCTTCCGAAGGTACCCCCGAAAGTGGTTGAGTTTTGGCTTCCGAAAGTGCTTCCGAAGGTGCTTCCGAAAGTGGCTGTTTTGGGCATTCTTTGGCACTTTTAATAGCATTTTCTTCAAATTGTTTCTTCACACCTAATATTTGCAAAACATGATTAAAACCACAAAATTAGGTAGAATAGGTGCAAATAAACATCAATAAGATCATGAAAATATGGACTAAAATATGCTCTATCAAATACCCCCACACTTAAGCTTTTGCTTGTCCTCAAGCAAATGAACATAGTCAAATAAGTCTTCTTTGCTCTAGATCCTTATTTCCACTTAAGCTCATACTCTAGACCCCTATTTTGAAGCATTGCAGTGAAGAATATATGCATGAAGATTACTTACCTCTTTTCCTTGTTTCCCTTTGCTCACCATGGCTAGGATTGGTTTTCCTCAAGAGAGACATGCACATTAATTTGTTAAGACTTTTTCTAGCTTTTGGATTGACTTGCCCTTACCTTGAAGTACTTTATTCAGGCTTTTGCACTTTAGATCTTGCTTGGAAAGGTTACCAACCTATTTTTGATTTGAAGGTTTAGATTTTCAGTTGGTCACCTATCCAAGTGGCTACTAGCCTTGTTCATAGTCTTTTGACCATTGGAACAACTTTTGAATTGTGCTTTTGAGGTCTTTGCCTTTGCTGAATTTCCTTTCTCTCAATGATTTGGGCAAATCAACACCAATTGCTAAATCAAGTCATGTTAAGTTTATTCACACAATTTTAATTTTTCTCAATCGATTGAGGGTCATCAATATATTTTTCACCATGGCAAACTCAAAGATTCAATTCAAAAGACAATTCTCAAACATGAATATAACTCACTGCAGGTGATTCAACATAAGTTTAAAGAGTTATCACATCAATGGGGTCATGGAAAGAAAAACTCATCCAACATGTTCATCATTTTGAGTAGAGCAAAACAAAAAGATGAAGAAGGTTGTGGTTGTGTGTGTTTTATTGAAAGCATAAATAAATTAAAATTTAACTGTGGCTAATTAACTAAAAGGAACTTAAAACTGAAAGGAAAAAAGAAAAAAAAAATTTTGCGTCTGAAAGCATGAGAAAGAAGAAGGAAGAATGAAGAAGCTATATGCACCCCCACACTTAAATTATGCATTGTCCTCAATGTAAAAGAAAGAAAAAGGAGAACAAAGGAATCTGAATACTCCCCTGGGGTGTGGTGTGCATGACATGATCCTCTAGGCAGAATGAGTGACGAACAGATGTTCGTCTGGGAACTCTTCCTTGACTAGGCATGGTGCAGTGTTGGATGGAAGTCGGCTGAGGTGGTCTGCCACAAGGTTTTCTTTGCCCTTTTTGTCTCTTATCTCAAGATCAAATTCTTGTAGAAGTAGGATCCACCTTATGAGCCTTGGTTTTGCTTCTTTTTTCTTGATCAAGTATCGCAAGGCTGCATGGTCAGAATAGACAATGACCTTGGTTCCCAATAGATATGGTCTGAACTTCTCCAAAGCAAATACAACTGCCAAGAGTTCTTTTTCAGTTGTTGTGTAGTTGCTTTGTGTAGTGTCTAGTGTGCGAGAGGCATAATGAATGACATGGGGCGAATTGCCCACACGTTGCCCCAAGACTGCGCCTACTGCATAATTGCTTGCATCACACATGATTTCAAATGGTAGGTTCCAATCAGGCCCTTGAATAATTGGGGCAGCCACAAGCAATTCTTTAATCAAATCAAACGCCTTTTTGCAATCTGCATCAAAATCAAATGTTACATCTTGTTGGAGCAATCTGCATAATGGCAAAGTAATTTTTGAGAAATCTTTGATGAATCTTCTGTAGAACCCTGCATGTCCAAGGAAGGAATGGATGTCTCTAACATTGGAAGGGTAAGGCAGATTTTTTATGGTATCCACCTTAGCTTTGTCCACTTCAATGCCCTTAGCTGACACAACATGACCTAAGACCATACCTTGATTAACCATAAAATGACATTTTTCATAATTAAGCACAAGGTTAGTTTCAAGGCAACTTTGCAAGATTTTTTCTAAATTGGTCAGGCATTCATCAAAAGAATTTCCATGAACTGTGAAGTCATCCATAAATACCTCAATTGTCTTACCCACATAGTCAGAAAATATGCTCATCATGCATCGCTGAAAGGTGGCAGGTGCATTGCATAGTCCAAATGGCATTCTTCTAAAGGCGAAAGTGCCAAAAGGACAAGTGAAGGTAGTCTTCTCTTGGTCTTCTGGAGCAACTGGGATTTGGTAGAAACCTGAATAACCATCAAGACAACAATAGTGAGATTTACCTGCAAGCCTTTCTAGCATCTGATCAATGAAAGGCAGTGGGAAGTGGTCCTTCCTTGTTGCAGTATTGAGCTTCCTATAGTCCATGCATACCCTCCATCCATTCTGGACTCTAGTGGGGACAAGTTCCCCTTCAGCATTTGGAACAATGGTAATTCCAGTTTTCTTTGGAACTACATGTACAGGGCTCACCCATTTGCTATTAGAGATTGGGTATATGATGCCTGCATCAAGGAGCTTGACTATCTCTTTTTTCACTACCTCCATCATAGGTGGATTTAGTCTTCTTTGAGCATCTCTGACTGGCTTGCACTCATCCTCCATGTGAATTCTATGCATGCAGGTGGATGGAGAAATACCTTTGATGTCATCAATAGTCCATCCTATGGCTCCTTTGTGTTTCTGTAGTACTTTCAAGAGGCTTGCTTCTTCTTGTTGGCTCAATTCATTGGACACTATTACTGGTAGTGTCTTGTTAGCTCCCAAATACATGTATTTCAGATGGTTTGGAAGAGGCTTCAGATCTGAAGGCTGTTGCAAAGATGGATTAGAAGAGCTTGCTTGTGATGAAGCCTGCTGGGAGAGGTTCGGCGGCCGAATCTCTTCAGTTTGCGGAGTGAGCTTTGGCGGCAGATTCGGCTTCCGTAAGTCAGTGGGGTTCGGCGGTCGAAAGATGTTCGGCGGCCGAAGTTCGTCTTCCGTCTGTGGATTATTTTTCTGAAGTGGTGCGGCAGAAGGCTGTGTTTGAGGGGCAGTAGGGTTCGGCGGCCGAAAGTGGGCTATGTTTGGCGGCCGAATGTCTCCAGTCTGTGCTACCTCCACTTGCTGAATGCTGCAGATTGTTTCTTTTAGTTTCTGGGTTTCAATCCTGCAAAGGTCATCATCTAAAACAGAATCTTGATTTTCATTAAACACATTTTTGCTCAAACAATCAATAATATCAAGACCATAAACTGGGGACATATCATGTGGATATTTCATGGCATCATAGATATTGTACTTTATGACTTCCCCTTCAAATTCCATGGTAAGAGTACCATCATGCACATCAATTTTAGTTCTAGCAGTACTCAAGAAGGGACGTCCAAGAAGAATGTCAGAACTGGTATTGCAACTATCTTCCTTAGTATCAATCACATAAAAATCAGCAGGGAAGACAAGTTCACCTACTTGGACTAAGACATCTTCAAGAACACCTATGGGATATACCACAGATCTATCAGCCAATTGTATCACAACCCTTGTTTCTTTGAGTGCACATGCATTTAGAGATTTATAGATGGAGAGAGGCATGACATTAATAGATGCACCAAGATCACACATGGCTTTCTTGATACCAACATTCCCAATTTTGCAAGAGATAGCAAACATTCCTTTGTCCTTGCATTTGGTAGGGAGTTCTCTTTTAATAACAGCAGTAACTACCTCACCTACACTTACTTTTTCTCTTTCAGCGAGCTTCCTTCTATTGGTGCAAAGCTCCTTCAGAAATTTGGCATACCTAGGAATTTGCTTGACAGCGTCTAGCAGTGGTATGTTGATCTCCACTTTTCTGAAAGTCTCAAGAATCTCCTTCTCTTCCTTTTCTTTTTGTGTTCTTTCAAATCTTTTTGGAAAAGGAGGTGGGATGTGAAAGCTTGTCTTTGGATCGGTCTTGTGTGCAGGAGGTGGTTCTGACTGAGACGGGGAGGCTTCAGGTGGCCTTGGTTCTACCTCTTGCTCATGATTATTATCTTGAAGCTCTTTGCCACTTCTCAAAGTAATAGCACTAACATTTTGTCTTGGATTAGTTTCAGTTTGAGAAGGGAGCTTACCTTGGGTTTGCAGTTGGCCTATAGAGATGGCCATTTGGCTTATGTCTTGTCGTACGCCTTGCATGGTGTTCACCATTGTTTCCATCATTGTTTGCATGATCTTCTCAAGGTTCTGATTTGGATTTGAAGGTGCTGGCTGGGCTTGATTTCTTTGGTAATTTTGGTAATTCTGATCATTGTTGGGCTTTGCATAGCTGAAATTGGGGTGATCTCTCCAACCTAGATTGTATGTATTAGAGCATGGGTCATATCTAGGTTGGTTGTTGTATCTGCCAATTGCATTGACTTGCTGATTGTCTTCTTGGAGGGTGGGACACTGATCAGTGGGGTGTCCTACATATAAGCAGATTCCACATGGCACAGGAGGCTGGGGTGCTTGAGTCTGTTGGACTTGGTCTAGGGCGATCTTTTCCACAAGAAAAGTTAGTTTAGAAATTTGAGATTCAACAGAGGATGTACTTACCTCATAGATTCCTCTTTGCGTTTGTTCCTCTTCATCATATTGCTTAGACGAAGCTGCGAGATTGGATATCAGTTCCTTCATCTCCCTGGGTGTCTTGTCTAGGATAGATCCTCCACAGGCTACATTTATGAGTTTCCTTTCTGATGGAATCAATCCTCCATAGAAGAACTGAATGAGGGCTTTGTCTGACATATCATGTTGTGGACAACCTGTGCATAGTCTTTCAAACCTTTCCCAATAATCATATAAGTCCTCATTTTTTCTTTGCCTTATGCTAGTTATTTCTCTTATTATACCAATTGATTTAGATGGTGGGAAGTATTTGTCCAAAAAGGCTTGGACCATATCATCCCAAGAAGTTATAGATCCAGGTGGCAAATAAAATAACCAATCCTTAGCATGGTCATCTAATGAAAAAGGGAAGGCTTTTAGTTTAACATGATCTTCAGAGATCCCTTGAGGTCTCATGGATGAGCAAATAATTTTAAATTCTTTTAAGTGCTTATAGGGATTTTCATTTTGCAAACCTCTAAATTTAGGGAGATGATGAATCAAACCTGATTTCAGTTCAAAGGGAACTGTAAGAGGTGGATAGGTGATGCAAAGTGGAGCATAATCACCTATAGGAGTTGCTAACTCCCTCATGGTTCTTTCCCTTTGTGCTTGTGGCCTATTTGCTGGATTTTCTTGGATTATTTGGCCTTGGACAGCATGTCCATCATGGGCAGCAGCTGGTGCTTGAGGTTCTGCCATTGGTGCACAATCTGGTTGCTGGAGTGAAGGAAGTTCGGCGGCCGAAGGTTGATGAGTTTCGGCGGCCGAATGTTGGGCAGAAGGTTCTACGGTTGAGGCTTGCTTTCCTAGCCTTCTGATGGTGCGTTCAATTTCTGGATCAAAGGGCAGAGTGTCCCTATGTTCAGACCTGGTCATGAAAGAAAAATAAACAAACAAGTAAAATCAAGTCCCCGGCAACGGCGCCAATTTTTGACAGGAGTGGTTGTCGAAGCCGGTCAAAAATAACCTTCTTGGTTACCTATAAATACAACTGTAGACAGTGGTAAAGGATCGTATCCATAGAGAATTGATTACCTATTTATTTATCTTAATCAAGACCAATCAAACCAATGGAAAGCACAAGTGAAGGCAAGTAATTGCAAATAGAACAAAAGTAAAGTGCAAGGAAAGTAAAAAGGGGGGGATTTTGAGATGATTTAATTAACAACTAATGAAAGTAATTAAAACAGCAAGTAATAAAAATAAAAGAGGAAATCAATAAGAGAAAGGTCTAGTTGAAGATGTGGATCGACTTTGGTTGTTTGGGTTGATCATTGAAACATGGTTATCTTGATTAACTCAATAGGTTGGTTATGGGGGTGGAAGACGCTTCTCACCACCATGTCTTTCCTTATGAATAAACTGATTAGGGAACGTCCTCTAACCAATTACTAATCAACAAATTGCTAAGGAACGTCCTTGGGCCATAGGCATCAAAACAATTGCCAATTGCATGAAAAACAAGAAAGATCCAAACCCTAACTACTCAAACGCATGAGATGTTGTTAGATCATGCAATTCCTTGGGTTTTTACTCCAAGTGTTCTAAGATTAGAATATTTCCAGCAATTACGGACTAACAAATATCCTAATCAACAATCAATTAACTTTGCAATCAAGAATCAAGTGGCCAATTTGATCAAAACAACAAAGCAATCTTTATAATTAAGCACAATTGCATGAATATTGAATAAAATCAAAGACAAAAGTTTCTGTTCAGATCTCACAACCCTTTAAACAACCTTAGTTTCAACCAAACTTCAACTAGAAATAGGGTTTCAGCCACTCATGGCTGAACCAAAACAGAAAATAAAAGAAAAGAAGAAAGAAGATGAAGAACTAAGGTGGAGGAGCCTTTGGAGAGCCTTGATCAATCCCTTGATGGAAGATGGTCATTCTTGGTCTTCTTGAGGCCTTTAAATAGATCTTGAGAGGCTGCTTTTTTCCTTTTTAGTGTCCATGCATCTTTGAGTGATTGCCCCATAGTGCCCTTGAGTTTTCTTTGTGCATGTATGGAGTTGCAAGCCCTTTTTGGTCTTTTAATTGATGTCCAAGGTGTGTCCAAGAAGATTTATGCACTAAAGAGGAAGGTGGAGCCTTGATTTGAATTTTGAATGAGCATGGCACTATGTAGGAAACATGTGATCTCCAAGATTTGGCTCATTGAATAGGGAAGAGCATGTTCGGGGGCAAGTTCGGCCGCCTAAGTTAAGTTTCGGGGGCAGGACTTTCGTCTCTGGAGTCAATGTTTGGCGGCCGAAGGTGCCCCCGAAGGTGGGTGACTTTCGCCTCTGGACTGGACTTTAGGCCGCCGAAAGTGCCCCCGAAAGTGGGTGACTTTCGGCTTCCGAAAGTGCTTCCGAAAGTGCTTCCGAAGGTGCTTCTGAAAGTGGCTATTTTGGGCATTCTTTGGCACTTTTAAGAGCATTTTCTTCAAATTGTTTCTTCACACCTAATATTTGCAAAACATGATTAAAACCACAAAATTAGGTAGAATAGGTGCAAATAAACATCAATAAGATCATGAAAATATGGACTAAAATATGCTCTATCAAAAACCAATAACTAAAATATTTCAAATTTAACTGATATTAACAATACGTAAATAATTATTTAAGACCTCAATCGTAAAAATTGCAAAATGAAATAAAAAAAGACAATTTATTAAATGAACTTATTAATTTAATTGTCAAAATTCAAATTAAAATGCTATAATTCAATTGTATCAAAATTTTACTTTATCGAAGTTCAGAATGATTCATTTCTTAATTAAAAAACTATAATTCGAAATTAAGAAATCAAAACGAAATTTATTTCCCTGTAATCCCAGCCCTACCATCATAATTAAAATATTGCAATTCAATATTTTTTTTCCTTTTTTAATTAGCGCAATATAATTCGAAGAATATATATATATCAGTCTGCTCCAAAATTTTGTCTTCGCTTTTTTGGCATAATTTATTTCCTAATGTAACTGTTTTAAGGAATCGAGGAAAAAAAATAATATACCGCTGTAAGCAGACGAAATGTGCTACAAAGCTCGTTGTGAATTTCTTTTTTTTTTTTCTTTTTGCTGCGTTCCATTTAAAAGCAAATGATTACAACCGAAGCTGAATATATTGTCGACGCTGAAATAAAGTACGCATAAAATATTACAGTGCGTCTTCACTCAAGAAAAGAGAGAAAAGATGCGGTAAGTTTTTTTTTTCTTTCCTCTTTTCTTCTTTCTTTTTTTTTTCTTGTACTTGTCAGAAAACAGTGCGTATGCATGCGCGAGAAAAGGAATTGCGGGTGCGGCAACACCGATCCTTTGGCGTCCAACACGACCAGAATTGCGGAAGTACGAAAAAGGTTGTTGCGCAAGTTATATAGGGTTCCAGTATAAAACAATATGTTTGGAGAGAAGTGCACAAGTTATAGTTGTTAGTTGCAAGCTAGTGCACGCAGCCTTTTTTCGCCTAAAACAATTAAAGCAACAAAAAGGAGGAAAAACAGAAAACAGAATGCGTGAAAATGCTACAGCCTGTAATAAATCTTGAGTAAATTAAACGAGCCACTTGACATATAAAAGGCCTTTCGGAGGAGGGGAAATTCACCATTTACGAATCAATATAAGCTATAGATATCAAAAGAGAGGAAGCGCCTTTGAAAGAGAGACATGGGTTCCAAGGCACATGTATGCACAGTATACCTGTTGTTACTGTTTGCTTTTACCAGCGAAGCTCGGCCCAATACCTTTGATGTCAAAAAATATGGTGCTAAGACAGGATCGGATATCACTAAGGTATGGAAGTAAATTCGATTCTCGATATCGCGACGGTGTTTCCTAGATTGTTGCGGCCAGGTTTTTCATTCCTGTTTTCGTTTTTAGGCTTTATTGAGTGCGTGGAAATAGGGATGTGTAGCAGCGGGTTCCGGCAAAGTTGTGGTACCAAAAGGGCAGTACTTTTTAGGCGTGGTGGATTTGATAGGCCCTTGCAAGGGTGCCATGCATCTTCAAGTGGAAGGAACGTTGGTGGCGCCAGCAAAAGCTAGCCAACACCGCAAGAATAGCTTGGTTACATTGAGATACCTGGACCGATTAATTGTATCCGGTGGCGGGGCCTTCGACGGACAAGGAGAAATCACTTGGGAGCGAGCGCACTGTGGTGACAGATGCAAGACACCACTTCCAATTGTAAGCAAAACCGGATGCTACTTTATAAAACAACAGCCATTCATAGACCTGTTCATGGCAGCAATACTAATAATGTTTTCTTTGCGTAATTGCTGTATCAAAACTGTACCAGAACCTAAGGTTTGACTTCGTCACCAACAGCATAGTTGAGGACGTAACTTCCATCGATAACAAGCAGTTCCACGTCAATGTCCTCCGCAGCAAAAACGTCACCTTCCAGCAGTTTTCAGTTAAAGCCCCGGGACATAGTCTCAACACCGATGGAATTGACATTGGACAGTCGGAGGGGATCAACATAATTAACTAAAACATTGTCACCAGTGATGATTGCATCTCCATTGGCCAGGGGAGCGGGCAAGTATGAATCACAAACGTAAGGTGCGGACACGGGCATGGCATTAGTGTTGGAAGCTTAGGAAAGTACGAGAAGGAAGAACCTGTGTCCGGAATTTATGTAAAGAATTGCACAATATACGACACTAACAATGGCGTGAGAATTAAGACTTGGCCCGCATTGTATGGTGGCATTGCATCGAATATCCATTTCGAGGGCATCGTCATGCAGAACGTCAGCAATCCCATCATTATAGATCAAATGTACTGCCCATGGAACCTATGCAATCGGAAGGTAACTTTTTAATATTCATTTTTTTTCAACCAAAAAGGGGAGTCTTTTTTATTATTATTATTTATTCATGGAGATCATATAGTTGTGTGATGTTTGCTAGAAGAATACATTTATACTAAAATATTGTGCTTTTTTTCAGTAGCCATCAAAAGTTCAAATCAGCGACGTCAGCTTCAAGAATATTCGAGGATCGTCAAGAACGCCCACGGCCGTTCAAATTACATGCAGCAGCAGCGTACCATGCAAGGACATTGTGCTTTCTAACGTTAACCTCAAGTACACCGGATCTAAGGGATCTGCAAAATCTGTTTGTACAAATGTTAAGCCTAAGATTATAGGAAAGTTGATTCCGGGAGGATGCTAATGCACTCATTTGTTGATTCTTTATATAAATGGAGAAAATTTCTTTGTTGTACATTGCAATTCATTCTTCAACTTTTCAAATTTAAATGAACTAAATCAAAAATTATTAAAACTAATAACTAAAATATTTCAAATTTAACTGACATTAACAATACTTAAATATTTTTTTAAGACCTCAATCGTAAAAATTACAAAATGAAATAAAAAAAGACAATTAATTAAATGAACTTACTAATTTAATTGTCAAAATTCAAATTAAAATGCTATAATTTAGTTGTATCAAAATTTTACTTTATCGAAGTTCAGAATGATTCATTTCTTAATTAAAAAACTATAATTCGAAATTAAGAAATCAAAACGAAATTTATTTCCCTGTAATCCTAGCCCTACCATCATAATTAAAATATTGCAATTCAAATTTTTTTTTCCTTTTTTAATTAGCGCAATATAATTCGAAGAAAATATATATATCAGTCTACTCCAAAATTTTGTCTTCGATTTTTTGGCGTAATTTATTTCCTAATGTAACTGTTTTAAGGAATCGAGGAAAAAAAATAATATACCGGTGTAAGGAGACGAAATGTGCTACAAAGCTCGTTGTGAATTTCTTTTTTTTTTTTTGCTGCGTTCCATTTAAAAGCAAATGATTACAACCGAAGCTAAATATATTGTCGACGCTGAAATAAAGTACGCATAAAATATTACGGTGCGTCTTCACTCAAGAAAAGAGAGAAAAGATGCGGTAAGTTTTTTTTTTCCTTCCTCTTTTCTTCTTTCTTTTTTTTTTCTTGTACTTGTCAGAAAACAGTGCGTATGCACGCGCGAGAAAAGGAATTGCGGGTGCGGCAACACCGATCCTTCCGCATCCAACACGACTAGAATTGCGGAAGTACGAAAAAGGTTGTTGCGCAAGTTATATAGGGTTCCAGTATAAAACAATATGTTTGGAGAGAAGTGCGCAGGTTGTAGTTGTTAGTTGCAGGCTAGCGCACGCAGCCTAAATTCGCCTAAAACAATTAAAGCAACAAAAAGAAGGAAAAACAGAAAACGGAATGCGTGAAATTGCTACAGCCTGTAATAAACCTTGAGTAAATTAAACGAGCCACTTGACATATAAAAGGCCTTTTGGAGGAGGGGAAATTCACAAACATTTACTAAACAATATAAGCTATAGATATCGAAAGAGAGGAAGCGCCTTTGAAAGAGAGACATGGGTTCCAAGGCACATGTATTCACAGTATACCTATTGTTGCTGTTTGCTTTTACCAGCAAAGCTCTGCCCAATACCTTTGATGTCATGAAATATGGTGCCAAGGCAGGATCGGATATCACTAAGGTATGGAAGTAAATTTGATTCTCGATATCGCGACGGTATTTCCTAGATTGTTGCGGCCAGGCTTTTCATTCCCGTTTTCGTTTTTAGGCTTTATTGAGTGCGTGGAAAGAGGGATGTGCAGCAGCGGGTTCCGGCAAAGTCGTGGTACCAAAAGGGAAGTACTTTTTAGGCGTGGTGGATTTGATAGGCCCTTGCAAGGGTGCTATGCATCTTCAAGTGGAAGGAACGTTGGTGGCCCCAGCAAAAGCTAGCCAACACAGCAAGAATAGCTGGGTTACATTGAGATACCTGGACCGATTAACGGTATCCGGTGGCGGGGCCTTCGACGGACAAGGAGAAATTGCTTGGGAGCGATCGTACTGTGGCGACAGATGCAAGACACCACTTCCAATTGTAAGCAAAACCGAATGCTACTTTACAAAACAACAGCCATTCATAGACCCGTTCATGGCAGCAATACTAATAATGTTTTCTTTGCGTAATTTCTGTATCAAAACAGTACCAGAACCTACGGTTTGACTTCGTCACCAACAGCATAGTTGAGGACGTAACTTCCATCGATAGCAAGCAGTTCCACGTCAATGTCCTCGGCAGCAAAAGCCTCACCTTCCAACGGTTTTCAGTGAAAGCCCCGGGACATAGTCTCAACACCGATGGAATTCACATTGGACGATCGGAGGGGATCAACATAATTAATTCAAACATTGTCACCGGTGATGATTGCTGGGAGCAAGCAAGTACGAATTGTTGGAATATGCAACTGAATATGCAACTAATTCAGCAAGACAGTTAGAAGCATGCATAACAGAGCATAACAGAGTAACAGCATACATGCATAACAGCAAGTTTCGATTCATTCTTGCGCCACAGCCGTCAGTTACGAAATCACAAATTCGTCACCATGATCATCAACATCAACTTGCTTTCTGTTACAGCTCAGCAACAGAATTCAAATTCATAACTTATTCTTGGCGCCAGAATTATCAGATTTCAGTTATTTTTCTTAGCAGTTTTTTTTTAGAGTTGTATATAAATAGCAGTGTAGAAGATGAGAGACTCAGTTTTTTCCTCAGTAATTCTTTCTTTCATCAATAAAGAAATTTTTCTCATCATGGTATCAGAGCGGATCTAAGCAGTTCTGTGTTGGTTTCAATCTGTTCTACTTCCTTTCTTCTTCATTGTTGCTAAATTCTTTCTTGATCAAATTCTCGTTCTTGATCCTCTTATTGATTTTGCTCATTACTGACTTCAATGGCTTCTCAAGCTGAAATGGATACTACATTGTCTCTATCAAATTCAGATAATCCTAATTTGAAATTAGTGAGCATTTTGCTCACTGGCCCTAACTACCTCTCATGGACCAGATCTATGTTGCTGGCTCTTAGAGCAAAGGAGAAAATTGGCTTTGTAACAGGTAAAATTGCTAAACCTCCTGTAGACTCACCGATGCATGAAAAATGGTTGACTGTTGATTCTATGGTCATATCTTGGATACTGAATGCAATATCCAGAGAAATTGCTGAAGGATTTCTGTATACCAGTAGTTCTCAAGAGCTGTGGAATGATATTGCTCATAGATTTGGTGAAGGTCATGGACCTTTATTCTTTCAAATAAAAAAGGAATTGGTGAATATTAGTCAAAGTACTTCTACTTTGGCTACATACTACACAAAACTGAAGAAATGTTGGGATGAGATATCAGTTTTATGCTCTTTACCTAGTTGCAGCTGTGGAGCAGCAAAGGCTTTGTCTGAGTTTGAAGAAAGAGAGAAATTGATTCAATTCCTTATGGGATTAAATCATCATCATGATCATGTCAGAAATCAAATCTTGATCATGGAGCCGTTACCTTCTTCTGCTAAGGCATATGCTATGGTTTTAAACATTGAAAGACAAAATGAAATTCAAATAGCATTTCCCGAGTCTACTGAAACAACAATGGCTCTGGCTGTTCAAAGATCTTCTGGATCTAGAAGATTTACAAATACTGATAACTCCAGGTATAATAACAAACCAAAATCTGACAGATTCTGTGATTATTGTCAGACATCTGGACACCTTAGAGAGAAGTGCTTCAAACTTCATGGCTATCCAGAATGGTTTAGTGATTTTAAGAAGAATAAGCAAGTTACCAAAGCTTATTCTGTACAGCAGACGTCTGAAACACCTTTAACTTTTGATAACAATGTCAAAATTGAGCAAATTAATCCTGTTTCTGAACCAAATGCAGCATTTAATGACAATATCTCCAAACTAATTCAATTTGAAGTGCAGAGAGCTATTAAGGGTAAAATGCCACAGGATAATGCTGTTGAATCTTCTGCTGCACATTTCAGTTCAACATTTGCAGGTATTGCTTCTTTTCACTCTTCAAATAGTGTCACTTGTTGTCCACAGGGTAATTGGATTGTGGATTCTGGTGCCTCTGACCATATGACCTATCACTTCTCCAATTTTACCTCAGCCTATAAACTACCTATACCACAACCTGTCAATCTACCTGATGGATCTGTTAAACACGTTACACATATTGGAGATGTAGTTTTGAACCCTAGAATAACCTTGCATAACACATTATATGTACCTGACTTCACTTGCAACCTTATTTCAGTTACTGCCTTGACAGAAACATGTAATGTGAATGTTAACAACTTTTCTGATCATTGTGTTGTGCAGGATTTGCAGAGTAAAGAATATATTGCTATTGGACTAGTGATTGATAGACTTTATCATCTAAATAAACATTCCTTCCATGTTCCTTCAGCTAATAAAGCTTTACATACTTGTATCTCTCATAAGAACCATTTGTCTTTGTTATGGCACAGTAGATTAGGTCACATTTCCTTAGCTAAAATGAAGCATGTATCTACTGTACCTACTGTTGCGGATGAAATAAATAACTGTGTTGTCTGTCCTTTGGCAAAACAAGAGAGGCTATCTTTCCCTTTAAGTGACTCAAGTGTTGAATATCCTTTTGATTTAATACACCTGGATTTATGGGGACCTTATAAGACAAAATCCATTACTGGTGCTCATTTCATGTTAACCATTGTTGATGATAAGTCCAGATTTACATGGATTTACATGATCACTTTTAAATCACAAGTATTAGAAATCATTAAGCATTACTTGATATATATAGCTACTCAATTTTCAAAAAGGGTTAAAGCTATCAGAACTGATAATGGTTCTGAATTTCTCAATGCTGATTGCCTTAAGCTTTTTCAAGAAAATGGCATTAAGCATCAAAGGACATGTGTCTATTCACCTCAACAAAATGGCATAGTTGAGAGAAAACACAAACATCTTTTGCAAATGGCGAGAGCCATTCTTTTTCAAGGCAAACTCCCTGATAAATTCTGGTCAGAAACCTTACTTACTGCTACACATATAATAAATAGACTACCTGCTGAAAACCTTAACTGGAAAAGTCCCTTTGAAATCTTGTATGGTCATATACCGAACATATATTACTTCAGAGTTATTGGTTGTTTGTGCTTTGCCACAAATGTATATCCCCACAAGAACAAGTTTAGTGAGAGAGCCATCCCAGGTGTCTTATTAGGATACGGACCCCAACAAAAGGGTTACAAGATATATGATTTGAAAAATAAAAAGATATTCATTTCCAGAGATGTCAAGTTCAATGAAACTATGTTCCCATATCATTTAACCAAGCCTACCACTGTCTCAGATTTTAGTTTACCTATTTGTCTTGTTAATGACGACCTACCTTGTTTTCCTCTTGTCACACATGATCATTCCACCACTGACATTACATCTCATAATCCTTACTCTTTATCTGATACATCCAGTGTCCATGACCTACATATGCCCATATCTGATTATAATGACACTCCTATTCATTCTCCTGTACAACTTGTTAATGGCAATGTTTTGACTGTCCCTGAAGCTCTTGATTCTCAATTAGTTACTGTGCCTCCCACTAATACTTCTTCTACTCTAAGAAGAAGCACTAGACAATCCAAACCACCCAAATGGCATGATGATTTTGTCCTGTCCAAATCGAAGTCCAATTGCAATACAACTTATACTACTGCTTATACTGCTAACACTGACTTCCTTTCCAAAGCCTCTGTTGTGTTGTCCAAACCTTATTCAGCTTATCAGGCACAGATATCCAAAGTTCATGAACCCTGTACTTACAAGGAAGCTATTAAAGATATGAAATGGATCAATGCCATGCAAATTGAATTGGAAGCATTGGAGAAAAACAATACCTGGACTTTGACTTCATTGCCAGCTAACAAGAAGCCAATCGATTGCAAATGGATCTTCAGGATTAAATACTTACCTGATGGAACGATAGACAAATACAAAGCCAGGTTAGTGGCTAAAGGCTTCACTCAGATGATTGGCTTAGATTATACAGATACATATTCTCCTGTAGCCAAGCTTGTTACTGTCAGATTGTTGTTAGCTGTTTCTATCTCTTTGAATTGGCATTTACATCAGTTAGATGTCAATAACGCATTTTTACATGGTGATCTTGAGGAAGATATATACATGATGCCTCCTAAGGGATATACTAAGGCTTCTCCAGGTCAGTATTGCAAGTTACAAAAATCTCTGTATGGCCTGAAGCAAGCAGGCAGACAGTGGAATAAAATGCTGACACAAACATTGACTGATTTTGGATTTCATCAATCAATTCATGATACATGTCTTTTTACTAAGGGCTCAGGTGACAATTTTGTAGCTTTGCTTGTATATGTAGATGATGTCCTTGTTACAGGACCAAATCAAGCATTAATCACTGAGGTCAAACATTTACTAGATCAGGCTTTTACCATAAAAGACCTTGGGAATGCAAGATACTTCCTGGGAATTGAGTTAGCAAGATCCTCTGCTGGTTTATATATCTCTCAACATAAGTTCATTACAGATATGATTGAAGAAGCTGGACTATCCGATGCAAAGCCAGTTTATACTCCTTTAATTCAAGGATTGAAGTTACAACCTTCCATGGGGAGCATATTAGAGCAGCCTGATCAATACAGAAGAATTGTTGGTAGATTACTGTATTTGAGTTTGACCAGGCCAGATATTACTCATGGTGTTCAACAATTAACACAGTTCATGCAAGAGCCTTGTCAAGGACATCTTAAAGCTGCTGTACACTTGCTCAAATACTTGCGTGGCACATCAAACATTGGACTTTTCTTTCCTGCATCTAACAATCTTCAACTACAGGCCTATAGCGATGCTGATTGGGCCACATGTGCTACCACCAGAAAATCTATCACTGGCTATTGTGTTTTTCTAGGAAATTCCTTGGTCTCATGGAAAACTAAAAAGCAAGCCACTGTCAGTAAAAGTTCTGCTGAGGCAGAATATAGAGCTCTTGCCTCTACCGTATGTGAGTTGCAATGGATAACATACATCCTACAAGATTTACAAGTTCCACTAAAGCTTCCCATCCCATTACTGTGTGATAATCAAGCTGCATTACATATAGCAGCTAATCCAGTGTTTCATGAGAGGACCAAACATCTGGATATAGACTGCCACATTGTAAGGAATCAGTTAAAGGCAGGTTTCATAGATACTTCTCATGTTCCATCTAAACTTCAATTGGCAGATCTCTTTACCAAGTCTTTACCCTCTCACACATTCAAGTTTTTGATATCCAAACTGGGGTTAATTGCTTTCACACCACCACCAGTTTGAGGGGGGGCTGTTGGAGTATGCAACTGAATATGCAACTAATTTAGCAAGACAGTTAGAAGCATGCATAACAGAGCATAACAGAGTAACAGCATACATGCATAACAGCAAGTTTCGATTCATTCTTGCGTCACAGCCGTCAGTTACGAAATCACAAATTCGTCACCATGATCATCAACATCAACTTGCTTTCTGTTACAGCTCAGCAACAGAATTCAAATTCATAACTTATTCTTGGCGCCAGAATTATCAGATTTCAGTTATTTTTCTTAGCAGTTTTTTTTTAGAGTTGTATATAAATAGCAGTGTAGAAGATGAGAGACTCAGTTTTTTCCTCAGTAATTCTTTCTTTCATCAATAAAGAAATTTTTCTCATCACGAATCACAAATGTAAGGTGCGGACACGGGCATGGCATTAGTGTTGGAAGCTTAGAAAAGTACGAGAAGGAAGAACCTGTGTCCGGAATTTATGTAAAGAATTGCACAATATACGACACTGACAATGGCGTGAGAATTAAGACTTGGCCCGCATTGTATGGTGGCATTGCGTCGAATATCTATTTCGAGGACATCGTCATGCAGAACGTCAGCAATCCCATCATTATAGATCAATTGTACTGCCCATGGAACCTATGCAATCGGAAGGTAACTTTTTAATTTTCATTTTTTTTCAACCAAAAAGGGGAATCTTTTTTATTATTATTATTTATTCATGGAGATCATATAGTTGTGTGATGTTGGCTAGAAGAATACATTTATACTAAAATATTGTGCCTTTTTTTCAGAAGCCATCAAAAGTTCAAATCAGCGACGTCAGCTTCAAGAATATTCAAGGATCGTCAAGAACGCCCACGGCCGTTCAAATTACGTGCAGCAGCAGCGTACCATGCAAGGACATTGTGCTTTCTAACGTTAACCTCAAGTACACCGGATCTAAGGGATCTGCAAAATCTGTTTGTACAAATGTTAAGCCTAGGATTATAGGAAAGTTGATTCCGGGAGGATGCTAATGCACTCATTTGTTGATTCTTTATATAAATGGAGAAAATTTCTCGATTGCACATTGCAATTCATTCTTCAACTTTTCAAATTTAAATGAACTAGATCAAATATGATTAAAACCAATAACTAAAATAATTCAAATTTAACTGATATTAACAGTATGTAATTAATTTTATAAGACCTCAATCGTAAAAATTGCAAAATGAAATAAAAAAAGAGAATTTATTAAATGAACTTATTAATTTAATTGTCAAAATTCAAATTAAAATGTTATAATTCAATTGTATCAAAATTTTACTTTATCGAAGTTCAGAATGATTCATTTCTTAATTAAAAAAACTATAATTCGAAATTAAGAAATCAAAACGAAATTTATTTCCCTGTAATCCTAGCCCTACCATCATAATTAAAATATTGCAATTCAAAATTTTTTTTTCCTTTTTTAATTAGCGCAATATAATTCGAAGAAAATATATATATCAGTCTGCTCCAAAATTTTGTCTTCGCTTTTTTGGCGTAATTTATTTCCTAATTTAACTGTTTTAAGGAATCGATGAAAAAAAATAATATACCGCTGTAAGGAGACGAAATGTGCTACAAAGCTCGTTGTGAAATTCTTTTTTTTTTTCTTTTTGCTGCGTTCCATTTAAAAGCAAATGATTACAACCGAAGCTGAATATATTGTCGACGCTGAAATAAAGTACGCATAAAATATTACGGTGCGTCTTCACTCAAGAAAAGAGAGAAAAGATGCGGTAAGTTTTTTTTTTCTTTCCTCTTTTCTTCTTTCTTTTTTTTTTCTTGTACTTGTCAGAAAACAGTGCGTATGCACGTGCGAGAAAAGGAATTGCGGGTGCGGCAACACCGATCCTTCCGCGTCCAACACGACTAGAATTGCGGAAGTACGAAAAAGGTTGTTGCGCAAGTTATATAGGGTTCCAATACAAAACAATATGTTTGGAGAGAAGTGCGCAGGTTGTAGTTGTTAGTTGCAGGCTAGCGCACGCAACCTTTTCTCGCCTAAAACAATTAAAGCAACAAAAAGAAGGAAAAACAGAAAACGGAATGCGTGAAAATGCTACAGCCTGTAAGAAACCTTGAGTAAATTAAATGAGCCACATGACATATAAAAGGCCTTTCGGAGGAGGGGAAATTCACAAACATTTACGAAACAATATAAGCTATAGATATCGAAAGAGAGGAAGCGCCTTTGAAAGAGAGACATGGGTTCCAAGGCACATGTATGCACAGTATACCTGTTGTTGCTGTTTGCTTTTACCAGCGAAGCTCTGCCCAATACCTTTGATGTGACGAAATATGGTGCCAAGGCAGGATCGGATATCACTAAGGTATGGAAGTAAATTCGATTCTCGATATCACGACGGTATTTCCTAGATTGTTGCGGCCAGGTTTTTCATTCCCGTTTTCGTTTTTAGGCTTTATTGAGTGCGTGGAAAGAGGGATGTGCAGCAGCGGGTTCCGGCAAAGTCGTGGTACCAAAAGGGAAGAACTTTTTAGGCGCGGTGGATTTGATAGGCCCTTGCAAGGGTGGCATGCATCTTCAAGTGGAAGGAACGTTGGTGGCGCCAGCAAAAGCTAGCCAACACAGCAAGAATAGCTGGGTTACATTGAGATACCTGGACCGATTAACGGTATCCGGTGGCGGGGCCTTCGACGGACAAGGAGAAATTGTTTGGGAGCGAGCGCACTGTGGCGACAGATGCAAGACACCACTTCCAATTGTAAGCAAAACCGAATGCTACTTTACAAAACAACAGCCATTCATAGACCCGTTCATGGCAGCAATACTAATAATGTTTTCTTTGCGTAATTGCTGTATCAAAACTGTACCAGAACCTACGGTTTGACTTCGTCACCAACAGCATAGTTGAGGACGTAACTTCCATCGATAGCAAGCAGTTCCACGTCAATGTCCTCGGCAGCAAAAACCTCACCTTCCAGCGGTTTTCAGTGAAAGCCCCGGGACATAGTCTCAACACCGATGGAATTCACATTGGACGGTCAGAGGGGATCAACATAATTAATTCAAACATTGTCACCGGTGATGATTGCATCTCCATTGGCCAGAGGAGCAAGCAAGTACGAATCACAAATGTAAGGTGCGGACACGGGCATGGCATTAGTGTTGGAAGCTTAGGAAAGTACGAGAAGGAAGAACCTATGTCCGGAATTTATGTAAAGAATTGCACAATATACGACACTGACAATGGCGTGAGAATTAAGACTTGGCCGCATTGTATGTTGGCATTGCGTCGAATATCCATTTCGAGGACATCGTCATGCAGAACGTCAGCAATCCCATCATTATAGATCAAATGTACTGCCCATGGAACCTATGCAATCGGAAGGTAACTATTTAATTTTCATTTTTTTTCAACCAAAAAGGGGAATCTTTTTTATTATTATTATTTATTCATGGAGATCATATAGTTGTGTGATGTTGGCTAGAAGAATACATTTATACTAAAATATTGTGCGTTTTTTCAGAAGCCATCAAAAGTTCAAATCAGCGACGTCAGCTTCAAGAATATTCAAGGATCGTCAAGAACGCCCACGGCCGTTCAAATTACGTGCAGCAGCAGCGTACCATGCAAGGACATTGTGCTTTCTAACGTTAACCTCAAGTACACCGGATCTAAGGGATCTGCAAAATCTGTTTGTACAAATGTTAAGCCTAGGATTATAGGAAAGTTGATTCCGGGAGGATGCTAATGCACTCATTTGTTGATTCTTTATATAAATGGAGAAAATTTCTCGATTGCACATTGCAATTCATTCTTCAACTTTTCAAATTTAAATGAGCTAGATCAAATATGATTAAAACCAATAACTAAAATATTTCAAATTTAACTGATATTAACAGTACGTAAATCATTTTTTAAGACCTCAATCATAAAAATTGCAAAATGAAATAAAAAAAGACAATTTATTAAATGAACTTATTAATTTAATTGTCAAAATTCAAATTAAAATGCCATAATTCAATTGTATCAAAATTTTACTTTATCAAAGTTCAGAATGATTCATTTCTTAATTAAAAAACTATAATTCGAAATTAAGAAATCAAAACGAAATTTATTTCCTTGTAATCCTAGCCCTACCATCATAATTAAAATATTGCAATTCAAAAATTTTTTTCCTTTTTTAATTAGCACAATATAATTCGAAGAAAATATATATATCAGTCTGCTCCAAAATTTTGTCTTCGCTTTTTCGGCGTAATTTATTTCCTAATGTAACTGTTTTAAGGAATCAAGGAAAAAAAAATATACCGCTGTAAGGAGACGAAATGTGCTACAAAGCTCGTTGTGAATTTCTTTTTTTTTTTTTTTTGCTGCGTTCCATTTAAAAGCAAATGATTACAATCGAAGCTGAATATATTGTCGACGCTGAAATAAAGTACGCATAAAATATTACGGTGCATCTTCACTCAAGAAAAGAGAGAAAAGATGCGGTAAGTTTTTTTTTTCCTTCCTCTTTTCTTCTTTCTTTTTTTTTTCTTGTAGTTGTCAGAAAACAATGCGTATGCACGCGCGAGAAAAGGAATTGCGGGTGCGGCAACACCGATCCTTCCGCGTCCAACACGACTAGAATTGCGGAAGTACGAAAAAGGTTGTTGCGCAAGTTATATAGGGTTCCAGTATAAAACAATATGTTTGGAGAGAAGTGCGCAGGTTGTAGTTGTTAGTTGCAGGCTAGCGCACGCAGCCTTTTTTCGCCTAAAACAATTAAAGCAACAAAAAGAAGGAAAAACAGAAAACGGAATGCGTGAAAATGCTACAGCCTGTAATAAACCTTGAGTAAATTAAACGAGCCACTGGACATATAAAAGGCCTTTCAAAGGAGGGGAAATTCACAAACATTTACTAAACAATATAAGCTATAGATATCGAAAGAGAGGAAGCGCCTTTGAAAGAGAGACATGGGTTCCAAGGCACATGTATGCACAGTATACCTGTTGTTGCTTTTTGCTTTTACCAGCAAAGCTCTGCCCAAAACCTTTGATGTGACGAAATATGGTGCCAAGGCAGGATCGGATATCACTAAGGTATGGAAGTAAATTTGATTCTCGATATCGCGACGGTATTTCCTAGATTGTTGCGGCCAGGCTTTTCATTCCCGTTTTCGTTTTTAGGCTTTATTGAGTGCGTGGAAAGAGGGATGTGCAGCAGCGGGTTCCGGCAAAGTCGTGGTACCAAAAGGGAAGTACTTTTTAGGCGTGGTGGATTTGATAGGCCTTTGCAAGGGTGCTATGCATCTTCAAGTGGAAGGAACGTTGGTGGCCCCAGCAAAAGCTAGCCAACACAGCAAGAATAGCTGGGTTACATTGAGATACCTGGACCGATTAACGGTATCCGGTGGCGGGGCCTTCGACGGACAAGGAGAAATTGCTTGGGAGCGATCGTACTGTGGCGACAGATGCAAGACACCACTTCCAATTGTAAGCAAAATAGAATGCTACTTTACAAAACAACAGCCATTCATAGACCCGTTCATGGCAGCAATACTAATAATGTTTTCTTTGCGTAATTGCTGTATCAAAACAGTACCAGAACCTACGGTTTGACTTCGTCACCAACAGCATAGTTGAGGACGTAACTTCCATCGATAGCAAGCAGTTCCACGTCAATGTCCTCGGCAGCAAAAGCCTCAGCTTCCAACGGTTTTCAGTGAAAGCCTCGGGACATAGTCTCAACACCGATGGAATTCACATTGGACGATCGGAGGGGATCAACATAATTAATTCAAACATTGTCACCGGTGATGATTGCATCTCTATTGGCTAGGGGAGCAAGCAAGTACGAATCACAAATGTAAGGTGCGGACACGGGCATGGCATTAGTGTTGGAAGCTTAGGAAAGTACGAGAAGGAAGAACCTGTGTCCGGAATTTATGTAAAGAATTGCACAATATACGACACTGACAATGGCGTGAGAATTAAGACTTGGCCCGCATTGTATGGTGGCATTGCGTCGAATATCTATTTCGAGGACATCGTCATGCAAAACGTCAGCAATCACATCATTATAGATCAATTGTACTGCCCATGGAACCTATGCAATCGGAAGGTAACTTTTTAATTTTCATTTTTTTTCAACCAAAAAGGGGAATCTTTTTTATTATTATTATTTATTCATGGAGATCATATAGTTGTGTGATGTTGGCTAGAAGAATACATTTATACTAAAATATTGTGCCTTTTTTCAGAAGCCATCAAAAGTTCAAATCAGCGACATCAGCTTCAAGAATATTCAAGGATCGTCAAGAACGCCCACGGCCGTTCAAATTACGTGCAGCAGCAGCGTACCATGCAAGGACATTGTGCTTTCTAACGTTAACCTCAAGTACACCGGATCTAAGGGATCTGCAAAATCTGTTTGTACAAATGTTAAGCCTAGGATTATAGGAAAGTTGATTCCGGGAGGATGCTAATGCACTCATTTGTTGATTCTTTATATAAATGGAGAAAATTTCTCGATTGCACATTGCAATTCATTCTTCAACTTTTCAAATTTAAATGAACTAGATCAAATATGATTAAAACCAATAACTAAAATATTTCAAATTTAACTGATATTAACAGTATGTAATTAATTTTTTAAGATCTCAATCGTAAAAATTGCAAAATGAAATAAAAAAAGAGAATTTATTAAATGAACTTATTAATTTAATTGTCAAAATTCAAATTAAAATGTTATAATTCAATTGTATCAAAATTTTACTTTATCGAAGTTCAGAATGATTCATTTCTTAATTAAAAAACTATAATTCGAAATTAAGAAATCAAAACGAAATTTATTTCCCTGTAATCCTAGCCCTACCATCATAATTAAAATATTGCAATTCAAAAATTTTTTTCCTTTTTTAATTAGCACAATATAATTCGAAGAAAATATATATATCAGTCTGCTCCAAAATTTTGTCTTCGCTTTTTCGGCGTAATTTATTTCCTAATGTAACTGTTTTAAGGAATCAAGGAAAAAAAAATATACCGCTGTAAGGAGACGAAATGTGCTACAAAGCTCGTTGTGAATTTCTTTTTTTTTTCTTTTTGCTGCGTTCCATTTAAAAGCAAATGATTACAACCGAAGGTGAATATATAGTCGACGCTGAAATAAAGTACGCATAAAATATTACGGTTCGTCTTCACTCAAGAAAAGAGAGAAAAGATGCGGTAAGTTTTTTTTTTCTTTCCTCTTTTCTTCTTTCTTTTTTTTTCTTGTACTTGTCAGAAAACAGTGCGTATGCACGTGCGAGAAAAGGAATTGCGGGTGCGGCAACACCGATCCTTCCGCGTCCAACACGACTAGAATTGCGGAAGTACGAAAAAGGTTGTTAGGCAAGTTATATAGGGTTCCAGTATAAAACAATATGTTTGGAGAGAAGTACGCAGGTTGTAGTTGTTAGTTGCAGGCTAGCGCACGCAGCCTTTTTTCGCCTAAAACAATTAAAGCAACAAAAAGAAGGAAAAACAGAAAACGGAATGCGTGAAAATGCTACAGCCTGTAATAAATCTTGAGTAAATTAAACGAGCCACTTGACATATAAAAGGCCTTTCGGAGGAGGGGCAATTCACAAACATTTACTAAACAATATAAGCTATAGATATCGAAAGAGAGGAAGCGCCTTTGAAAGAGAGACATGGGTTCCAAGGCACATGTATGCACAGTATACCTGTTGTTGCTGTTTGCTTTTACCAGCGAAGCTCTGCCCACTACCTTTGATGTCACGAAATATGGTGCCAAGGCAAGATCAGATATCACTAAGGTATGGAAGTAAATTCGATTCTCGATATCGCGACGGTATTTCCTAGATTGTTGCGACCAGGTTTTTCATTCCTGTTTTCGTTTTTAGGCTTTATTGAGTGCGTGGAAAGAGGGATGTGCAGCAGCGGGTTTCGGCAAAGTCGTGGTACCAAAAGGGAAGTACTTTTTAGGCGTGGTGGATTTGATAGGCCCTTGGAATGGTGCCATGCATCTTCAAGTGGAAGGAACGTTGGTGACGCCAGCAAAAGCTAGCCAACATAGCAAGAATAGCTGGGTTACATTGAGATACCTGGACCGATTAACGGTATCCGGTGGCGGGGCCTTCGACGGACAAGGAGAAATTGCTTGGGAGCGAGCGCACTGTGGCGACAGATGCAAGACACCACTTCCAATTGTAAGCAAAACCGAATGCTACTTTACAAAACAACAGTGACAGAGCATATTTTAGCCCACTTTATCATGATGTTCTTGATGTTTATTTGCACCTTTTCTGCCTAATTTTGTGGTTTTAATCATGTTTTGCAGATTTTAGGTGTAAAGAGACATTCTGGAGAAAATGCTCTTAAAACTGCCAAAAAGTGCCAATTATGGAAAGTTCCAGAAAAGGAAAGTTTTCATATATGGAAAGTTCTAAATAAGGAAAGTTTTCATATATGGAAAGTGCCAAATAAGGAAAGTGTCAAAAAGCACAGTCAGCAAACTGTCCGAAATTCGAACTGCAGAATCTTTCATGCCTTATTTAGAACATGTGCCAAGAAAGGAAAGTTTTCAAATAAGGCAAGTTTTCAGAAAAGGAAAGTCTTCAAATAAGGAAAGTGCAGAGGCAAAAGCAAATAAGGAAAGCTTAGTCAGAAGATTATTTGAATTTCAAATCACAGATCTTTCTTTCCTTATTCAAAAGACGTGCACACACTGTAGCAGTCATGTCTTCCTGTTTAGGCAGCAAGATCTCAAGGAGATGCTCTTCCTCTTCTGCATTCAGAATTCAAAATTCAAACGAAGGCTCCACCTAAAAAGGAAAGACTGGACAGATACACTTTCCCTTCTGCATTTAATGACTGCGCACCACTTGCCTCTTGCAACACAATCTTCGCGCCACTCCCTATTCAGGAAGGAGATCTCAATGCACTTGGTCTTTATTCAGTCCAGATTCATAATTCAAAAGAGGCTCCATCTAAATAGGAAGTTTGGACAGCAAATACTTCCTATTCAAGCTCCATCCGCGCGCCTACCTCTTCTGCAATCCGGATCCGCGCGCCTACTTCCTATTCAAGCTCCATCCGCGTGCGTCTCTCTCTCCTGCAGAGCAAGCCACGATTTTTCTTCCTCTATTGGCATCCATGGATCGCTCTTCCTTCCTTTTCAGGCATAAGGTACGCTCCTTTCCTATTCTGAAGGCCATCTGCGCGCCACCTTCCATCTGAAAGCCTTGATTCTCTCCATCTTCCTCCTCTGCAACAACATGGGCAGCAAGTAGTGTTTGGGCAGCACCTTGGGCAGCCTCTACACTAATTAGGAAGACCTAGGCAGCACCAAAACTCTATAAAAAGGCACTCTCTTTGGCAGCCACGAATTTGGACACTTTTCAGACTCATCTTCTCCTTCTCCATCCGGATCAAGCAAGGCCGCGCCTCACCACCTTCGGCTTCTTCTTCTCTTCTTCTACCTTTCTTTATGGTTTTTGTTTCAGCCATGAGTGGCTGAAACTCTTTCATTCTAGTTGAAGAATAAGTGAAGCTTTAGTTGTATTGTGGATTGAGAGACTTGGACTACATTGTTTATCTTTTTCTTATTCAATATTCTTGTGATTTCATGCTTAAAGGACATTATCGCTTTGTTATTTAAGATCTCCATTGATTTTTATTGCAAGGTAATATATTGTTGGTTTGAATGATTTTAAGTCCGAAATTGCTTGATTTGTTCAACCATAAGAACACTTGGTGCATCACCAAGGAAATCGCATGATCTAGTGTTGTCTCCATGCATGTGGGTGACTAGAATTGGTTCTCTCTATATCTTTATGCAATTGACTATTGTAAAAGGCCTAAGGCTCAAAGATGTTCTTTGGCAATTGTTAATTAGTAATTAATTGGAGGACTTTCCCTAATTAATTTAATCTTAAAGAGAGACAATGGATGTGAGAAGCTTCTTCAATCTCCATGGCCAATTTATTGAATTAACAAAGGAACGTATGAGTCAATGATCAATCCCATCAACTAAAGTGAATCTGAATCTTCAACTAGAGCTTTTACTATCATTATTTTACCCTTAATTTGCCAACTGCTTTCTTTTCAATTGCTCTTTACATTAGTTCAATCAAATCAATCTCAAAACCCCATTTTTACTTTATATGCACTTGCACTTTCTACTCTCTTCTGATCCTTTTAATTTGGTCTACTCAAGGAAGGTAAACAAGTATCAATTCCCTGTGGATACGATCCTTTCACCACTGTCTACAGTTTTATTATTGTTGGCAATTGAATTGACTATTTTGACCGGCCTCGACAACCGCTCTGTCAAAATTGGCTCCGTTGCCGGGGAGTTGTTCTAACTTGTTTATTTTTCTTTTATGACCAGATCTGGACGTGAGGAAATCCTAACTTACGATCCAGAAATTGAGCGTACAATCAGGAGACTAGGTAAGCAAATAGGTACAGATTTGGGAACTGCGCAATCCAGATCCGTGCAAGGACACCTCCAAATCGCAGATCAGCCTCCTGAAACCACTCCAATGCATCCTGAACCAACTGAAATGGCTGAAAACGTGGCACCACCTGCTGCCAATGCTGAACATGCTGTCCGTGAGGAAATACCTCAAGAAAATCCAGTCGTAAGGGCCCCAGAGCCAAGAGGAAGAACCATGGGAGAATGGGCAGCCCCCATAGGTGACCAAGCACCTCTGTGCATCAACTATCCACCTCTCACCGTTCCTTTTGAACTCAAAACAGGTTTGATTCAAATTCTCCCTAAATTTAGAGGATTAGAAAATGAAAACCCACACAAGCACTTGAAGGAATTCGCCATTATTTGCTCATCCATGAGACCTCAAGGAATTACTGAAGATCAGGTTAGATTAAGAGCTTTTCCTTTCTCTCTTGATGATCATGCTAAAGATTGGTTATTTTATTTGCCACCTGGATCTATAAATTCTTGGGAAGAAATGGTTCAAACTTTTCTGAACAAATATTTCCCAACATCTAAATCGATTGGCATAATAAGAGAAATCACTAGCATAAAATAGAAACCCACTGAAGATTTGTATGATTATTGGGAAAGGTTTGAAAGACTTTGTACAGGTTACCCACAACATGATATGTCAGACAGGTCCCTTATGCAGTTCTTCTATGGAGGATTGTCATCATCAGAAAGGAGATACATTGATGTAGCCTGTGGGGGATCCATTAAAGACAAGACGCCTAGGGAGATGAGGGAACTGATTTCCACTCTTGCAGCCTCATCTAGGCAATATGGGGAAGAAAGGCGAATGCAAAGAGGAATCTATGAGGTAAATACACCCAATTCCGATGCTCAGATTTCAAAACTAACTTGTCTTGTGGAAAAGTTTATCCTTGGCCAAGCTCAACAAGTTCAGCAAGCCTAGCAAGTTCACCAAGCTCAACAGCCTCAGCAGCTTCGGCCATGTGGATTATGTCCCTATGCAGGACACCCAACTGATCAATGTCCTACACTTCAGGAAGACTAACAGGACGTCAATGCAATTGGAGGATATAACAACCGGGTAAGGCGTGATCCCTATTCTAACACCTATAATCCAGGTTGGAGAGACCACCCCAACTTTAGCTATGCCAGGACAAACAATCAGCACTACCAGAGGAATCAAGCCCAACCAGCACCTACAAGTTCAGATCCTGCCTCTGGCGAAATGGCAAAGATGATGCAAATGATACAAATGATGCAACTGCAGATCGGGGAATTGACATCCGCAATGAACAGATCCGACACCCAAGGGAAGTTACCTGCTCAAACAGAAGACAATCCCAGAGAGAATGCGAATGCTATTACATTGAGAAGTGGGAAAGAGCTTCAAGGTTCCAAGCCTGATGAGCCAGAAACCATTCCTGCGCAAGAATCAGAGGTTTCAACTGAAACCATTCCTGCGCCACCTCCACCTGAGCCAGCTGGCCATCCTCCTGCGCAAACTGAGACACCATCTGCGCAAAAAGAAGATCCCCAGGTACGTTTTCAGATCTCACCTCCTTTTCCAAAGAGATTTGAAAAAGCACAGAAAGAAAAAGAAGAAAGGGAGATCCTTGACACCTTCAGAAAGGTACAGATCAACATACCTTTGTTAGATGCTGTTAAGCAGATTCCCAGGTACGCAAAATTTCTGAAAGAACTATGTACCAACAGAAGGAAGCTCGCAGAAAGGGAAAAGGTAAGTGTAGGAGAAGTTGTTACTGCTGTCATTAAGAGAGAACTCCCATCTAAATGTAGAGATAAGGGCATGTTTGCAATCTCTTGTAAGATCGGGAATGTTGGGATTAAGAAGGCTATGTGTGATCTTGGTGCATCCATAAATGTTATGCCCCTTTCCATTTACAATTCCTTGAATGCAGGTGCACTGAAAGACACTGGAGTTGTGATTCAACTAGCTGACAGATCCGTGGTATACCCAAAAGGAGTGCTCGAAGATGTTCTAGTGCAAGTAGATGAGCTTGTCTTCCCAGCAGACTTTTATGTGATTGACACTAAGGAAGACCACTGCAGCACCTCTTCAGACATCCTTCTTGGACGTCCCTTCTTGAGCACTGCCAGAACCAAAATAGATGTGCATGACGGCACTTTGACCATGGAATTTGAAGGGGAAGTGATTAAATTTAATGTCTATGATGCTATGAAATTTCCCCATGATTTGTCCCCTGTTTATGGTTTAGACATGATTGATTGTTTGAGTCAAGAGATATTTAATGAGAATCATGATGATGTGCTAAACCATGACTTTTGCAGGGAAACTGATCTGAAAAATGAAGAGCCGGAATTGACAGAAACCGTCTGCAGCATTCAACAGCTGAGCTGCAGACCACTGCAGGAAGAACAAGTGGAAATCGCACCACTTCAGAAAGGACTGCAGAACCAATCGCAAAAGACCTTTCAGCTTCCGCAAAGAGGCGTCTTTAGGCCGCCGAACTTCACCATCCTTCGGCCGCCGAGCCCCACCAGCTTTCGGCCGCCGTACTCAACACCTCAATCGGCGCCACTTCAGCTCCCATCACAACACCTTGCACCTCCGGCATCCTTACAAATAGTCCATGAACAAGCAGAATCCTCTTTACAGCAATTGCTGAAGTCCGAAGAGAGTGAGAAGGATCTCTATGAGCAGATCTACTCTACACGGGATGATGAGCCGTGGTATGCAGACATTGTGAACTACCTTGTTACAGGTAATCTACCTCCTGGCATGCCCAAACACACAAGAGACAAAACAAAGAGTGAGGCAAAGTACTATGTTTGGGATGAGCCATACCTGTGGAGGCATTGTTCTGATCAAATGATAAGGAGATGCATTCCAGATCATGAAATCACCTCAGTACTCACATTTTGTCACTCATACAGTTGTGGTGGCCATTTTGGACCACAGAAGACAGCCCACAAAATACTTAAATGTGGATTCTTTTGGCCCACTCTTTTTCAAGATACTAATCTATTTTGCAGGACATGTGGTAGATGCCAACAAACAGGGAACCTTGGCAACAAAAGCCAAATGCAACAGCACCCCATCATGGTTTGCGAGGTATTTGATGTATGGGGCATAGACTTTATGGGCCCCTTCCCACCTTCTTTTGGATACACTTACATTATTCTTGCAGTGGATTATGTGTCCAAATGGGTGGAGGCGAAAGAAACTAAGACAGATGATGCAAAGGCGGTAGTTGATTTTGTGAAAACTAACATTTTTGCTAGGCATGGAGTTCCCAGGGCAATCATTAGTGATAGAGGCACCCACTTTTGCAACAAGATAGTTGGAAACCTTCTCAAGAAGCACAATGTAGTGCACAGAACATCCACAGCCTATCATCCTCCGACAAATGGACAAGCTGAAGTGTCTAACAGGGAGATCAAAGCCATTCTAGAAAAGACTGTGTCCCCCAGCAGGAGAGATTGGAGTACAAAACTGGAAGACGCCTTGTGGGCATACAGAACAGCCTACAAAACACCCATAGGTATGTCTCCTTATAGATTGGTCTATGGAAAAGCATGTCACCTTCCAGTTGAAATAGAACACAAGGCCTACTGGGCTGTCAAGAATTGCAACATGAACCTGAAGGAGGCTGGAGACCATCGCAAGTTGCAACTGCAAGAGCTAGAAGAGATAAGAAGAGATGCATATGATACTTCGTGGGACTACAAAACCAAGATCAATGCCTCCCATGACAACCGAATTTCAAGGAAGCATTTTGAGGTAGGTGATAAAGTCTTACTTTTTGATTCTCGTTTGAAATTGTTTCCAGGAAAGCTACGGTCTAGGTGGATAGGACCATTCATTGTTGAGCACACTCACCCTCATGGAGCAGTAGACATTCGCAGTATAGATATAGGGAAGCAATTCAAAGTGAATGGCCATCGCCTGAAGCCATTCTATGAAGGATTTACAGTGCAACTAGTGGAAGAAATTCCACTAGATCGTCACTCACTCTGAATAGGCTCATCGCACCATGCCAACCACGCCCAAGGGAAGTAATCAGTTTCTTTGTTCTTTTATGTTTTTCACACATTGAGGACAATGCATGATTTAGGTGTGGGGGTACGGCATTTTAATTTTTGCGCTTTAGACACATTTTTCCCTTTCAGTTTGCGTTAGCTTGCTTTCAGATTGCGTTTTTGCTTTCAGATTTCCTTTCAGATTCATGCTTTGCGCTTCTTTCAGAATATTTAGCCATAGTTTTTAAGTTTTTCGTTTTCGCTTTCAATAACACACACATCCACAATCTTCTTTTTGATTTGCTTTACTCAAACTGATGAACTATGTTGGATGAACTTTCTCCATGACCCCATTGATGTGATAACTCTTTAAACCTGTGTTGAATCAATTGCAATGAGATATATTCATGTTTGGGAATTACTTCTTGAATTGAATCTTTGAGCTTGCCATGGTGAAAAATATATTGATGACACTCATTTGAGAGAATGAATTGAAATGTGTGTGAATGAACTTAATGTGACTTGTTTTAGCGATTGGTGTTGATTTGCCCAAATCATTGAGAAAAATAAATTCAGAAAAGACCTAGACTTCATGAGCACAAATTGAAAACTGTTCCAATGGTCAAAAGACTATGAACAGAGCTAGTAGCCACTTGGACAGGTGACCAACTGAGTAACTGGGGGTGGGTATCACCAATATGCACCTTCACGTCAAAAGGTTGGTGACTTTTTCAAGCAAGTTTAAAGTGCAAAAGGCTGAATAAAGTACTTCAAGGTAAGGGCAAGTCACTCTGAAAGCTAGAACATGTCTTAACTAAACAAATGAAATGTGCATGTATGATCTCTCTCTTGAGGAAAACCAATCCTAGCCATGGTAAGTAAAGGGAAACAAGGAAAAGGGTAAGTAACCTTGATGCATATATTCTTTATTGCAATGCTTCAAAATAGGGGTCTAGAGTAAGAGCTTAAGTGGACATTAAGGATCAAAGCAAAAAGAGTTTATTTGACTATGTTTATTTGCTTGAGGACAAGCAAAAGGTTAGGTGTGGGGGTATTTGACAGAGCATATTTTAGCCCACTTTATCATGATGTTCTTGATGTTTATTTGCACCTTTTCTGCCTAATTTTGTGGTTTTAATCATGTTTTGCAGATTTTAGGTGTAAAGAGACATTCTGGAGAAAATGCTCTTAAAACTGCCAAAAAGTGCCAATTATGGAAAGTTCCAGAAAAGGAAAGTTTTCATATATGGAAAGTTCTAAATAAGGAAAGTTTTCATATATGGAAAGTGCCAAATAAGGAAAGTGTCAAAAAGCACAGTCAGCAAACTGTCCGAAATTCGAACTGCAGAATCTTTCATGCCTTATTTAGAACATGTGCCAAGAAAGGAAAGTTTTCAAATAAGGCAAGTTTTCAGAAAAGGAAAGTCTTCAAATGAGGAAAGTGCAGAGGCAAAAGCAAATAAGGAAAGCTCAGTCAGAAGATTATTTGAATTTCAAATCACAGATCTTTCTTTCCTTATTCAAAAGACGTGCACACACTGCAGCAGTCATGTCTTCCTGTTTAGGCAGCAAGATCTCAAGGAGATGCTCTTCCTCTTCTGCATTCAGAATTCAAAATTCAAACGAAGGCTCCACCTAAAAAGGAAAGACTGGACAGATACACTTTCCCTTCTGCATTTAATGACTGCGCACCACTTGCCTCCTGCAACACAATCTGCGCGCCACTCCCTATTCAGGAAGGAGATCTCAATGCACTTGGTCTTTATTCAGTCCAGATTCATAATTCAAAAGAGGCTCCATCTAAATAGGAAGTTTGGACAGCAAATACTTCCTATTCAAGCTCCATCCGCGCGCCTACCTCTTCTGCAATCCGGATCCGCGCGCCTACTTCCTATTCAAGCTCCATCCGCGCGCGTCTCTCTCTCCTGCAGAGCAAGCCACGATTTTTCTTCCTCTATTGGCATCCATGGATCGCTCTTCCTTCCTTTTCAGGCATAAGGTACGCTCCTTTCCTATTCTGAAGGCCATCTGCGCGCCACCTTCCATCTGAAAGCCTTGATTCTCTCCATCTTCCTCCTCTGCAACAACATGGGCAGCAAGTAGTGTTTGGGCAGCACCTTGGGCAGCCTCTACACTAATTAGGAAGACCTAGGCAGCACCAAAACTCTATAAAAAGGCACTCTCTTTGGCAGCCACGAATTTGGACACTTTTCAGACTCATCTTCTCCTTCTCCATCCGGATCAAGCAAGGCCGCGCCTCACCACCTTCGGCTTCTTCTTCTCTTCTTCTACCTTTCTTTATGGTTTTTGTTTCAGCCATGAGTGGCTGAAACTCTTTCATTCTAGTTGAAGAATAAGTGAAGCTTTAGTTGTATTGTGGATTGAGAGACTTGGACTACATTGTTTATCTTTTTCTTATTCAATATTCTTGTGATTTCATGCTTAAAGGACATTATCGCTTTGTTATTTAAGATCTCCATTGATTTTTATTGCAAGGTAATATATTGTTGGTTTGAATGATTTTAAGTCCG
This sequence comes from Manihot esculenta, assembly GCF_001659605.2. NCBI lineage: Eukaryota > Viridiplantae > Streptophyta > Magnoliopsida > Malpighiales > Euphorbiaceae > Manihot > Manihot esculenta. The sequence goes on from NC_035167.2 coordinate 24,479,450, forward strand.
AAATTGCTTGATTTGTTCAACCATAAGAACACTTGGTGCATCACCAAGGAAATCGCATGATCTAGTGTTGTCTCCATGCATGTGGGTGACTAGAATTGGTTCTCTCTATATCTTTATGCAATTGACTATTGTAAAAGGCCTAAGGCTCAAAGATGTTCTTTGGCAATTGTTAATTAGTAATTAATTGGAGGACTTTCCCTAATTAATTTAATCTTAAAGAGAGACAATGGATGTGAGAAGCTTCTTCAATCTCCATGGCCAATTTATTGAATTAACAAAGGAACGTATGAGTCAATGATCAATCCCATCAACTAAAGTGAATCTGAATCTTCAACTAGAGCTTTTACTATCATTATTTTACCCTTAATTTGCCAACTGCTTTCTTTTCAATTGCTCTTTACATTAGTTCAATCAAATCAATCTCAAAACCCCATTTTTACTTTATATGCACTTGCACTTTCTACTCTCTTCTGATCCTTTTAATTTGGTCTACTCAAGGAAGGTAAACAAGTATCAATTCCCTGTGGATACGATCCTTTCACCACTGTCTACAGTTTTATTATTGTTGGCAATTGAATTGATTATTTTGACCGGCCTCGACAACCGCTCTGTCAAAATTGGCTCCGTTGCCGGGGAGTTGTTCTAACTTGTTTATTTTTCTTTTATGACCATATCTGGACGCGAGGAAATCCTACCTTACGATCCAGAAATTGAGCGTACAATCAGGAGACTAGGTAAGCAAATAGGTACAGATTTGGGAACTGCGCAATCCGGATCCGCGCAAGGACACCTCCAAATCGCAGATCAGCCTCCTGAAACCACTCCAACGCATCCTGAACCAACTGAAATGGCTGAAAACGTGGCACCACCTGCTGCCAATGCTGAACATGCTGTCCGTGAGGAAATACCTCAAGAAAATCCAGTCGTAAGGGCCCCAGAGCCAAGAGGAAGAACCATGGGAGAATGGGCAGCCCCCATAGGTGACCAAGCACCTCTGTGCATCAACTATCCACCTCTCACCGTTCCTTTTGAACTCAAAACAGGTTTGATTCAAATTCTCCCTAAATTTAGAGGATTAGAAAATGAAAACCCACACAAGCACTTGAAGGAATTCGCCATTATTTGCTCATCCATGAGACCTCAAGGAATTACTGAAGATCAGGTTAGATTAAGAGCTTTTCCTTTCTCTCTTGATGATCATGCTAAAGATTGGTTATTTTATTTGCCACCTGGATCTATAAATTCTTGGGAAGAAATGGTTCAAACTTTTCTGAACAAATATTTCCCAACATCTAAATCGATTGGCATAATAAGAGAAATCACTAGCATAAAACAGAAACCCACTGAAGATTTGTATGATTATTGGGAAAGGTTTGAAAGACTTTGTACAGGTTGCCCACAACATGATATGTCAGACAGGTCCCTTATGCAGTTCTTCTATGGAGGATTGTCATCATCAGAAAGGAGATACATTGATGTAGCCTGTGGGGGATCCATTAAAGACAAGACGCCTAGGGAGATGAGGGAACTGATTTCCACTCTTGCAGCCTCATCTAGGCAATATGGGGAAGAAAGGCGAATGCAAAGAGGAATCTATGAGGTAAATACACCCAATTCCGATGCTCAGATTTCAAAACTAACTTGTCTTGTGGAAAAGTTTATCCTTGGCCAAGCTCAACAAGTTCAGCAAGCCTAGCAAGTTCACCAAGCTCAACAGCCTCAGCAGCTTCGGCCATGTGGATTATGTCCCTATGCAGGACACCCAACTGATCAATGTCCTACACTTCAGGAAGACTACCAGGACGTCAATGCAATTGGAGGATATAACAACCGGGTAAGGCGTGATCCCTATTCTAACACCTATAATCCAGGTTGGAGAGACCACCCCAACTTTAGCTATGCCAGGACAAACAATCAGCACTACCAGAGGAATCAAGCCCAACCAGCACCTACAAGTTCAGATCCTGCCTCTGGCGAAATGGCAAAGATGATGCAAATGATACAAATGATGCAACTGCAGATCGGGGAATTGACATCCGCAATGAACAGATCCGACACCCAAGGGAAGTTACCTGCTCAAACAGAAGACAATCCCAGAGAGAATGCGAATGCTATTACATTGAGAAGTGGGAAAGAGCTTCAAGGTTCCAAGCCTGATGAGCCAGAAACCATTCCTGCGCAAGAATCAGAGGTTTCAACTGAAACCATCCCTGCGCCACCTCCACCTGAGCCAGCTGGCCATCCTCCTGCGCAAACTGAGATACCATCTACGCAAAAAGAAGATCCCCAGGTACGTTTTCAGATCTCACCTCCTTTTCCAAAGAGATTTGAAAAAGCACAGAAAGAAAAAGAAGAAAGGGAGATCCTTGACACCTTCAGAAAGGTACAGATCAACATACCTCTGTTAGATGCTGTTAAGCAGATTCCCAGGTACGCAAAATTTCTGAAAGAACTATGTACCAACAGAAGGAAGCTCGCAGAAAGGGAAAAGGTAAGTGTAGGAGAAGTTGTTACTGCTGTCATTAAGAGAGAACTCCCAACTAAATGTAGAGATAAGGGCATGTTTGCAATCTCTTGTAAGATCGGGAATGTTGGGATTAAGAAGGCTATGTGTGATCTTGGTGCATCCATAAATGTTATGCCCCTTTCCATTTACAATTCCTTGAATGCAGGTGCACTGAAAGACACTAGAGTTGTGATTCAACTAGCTGACAGATCCGTGGTATACCCAAAAGGAGTGCTCGAAGATGTTCTAGTGCAAGTAGATGAGCTTGTCTTCCCAGCAGACTTTTATGTGATTGACACTAAGGAAGACCACTGCAGCACCTCTTCAGACATCCTTCTTGGACGTCCCTTCTTGAGCACTGCCAGAACCAAAATAGATGTGCATGACGGCACCTTGACCATGGAATTTGAAGGGGAAGTGATTAAATTTAATGTCTATGATGCTATGAAATTTCCCCATGATTTGTCCCCTGTTTATGGTTTAGACATGATTGATTGTTTGAGTCAAGAGATATTTAATGAGAATCATGATGATATGCTAAACCATGACTTTTGCAGGGAAACTGATCTGAAAAATGAAGAGCCGGAATTGACAGAAACCGTCTGCAGCATTCAACAGCTGAGCTGCAGACCACTGCAGGAAGAACAGGTGGAAATCGCACCACTTCAGAAAGGACTGCAGAACCAATCGCAGAAGACCTTTCAGCTTCCGCAAAGAGGCGTCTTTAGGCCGCCGAACTTCATCATCCTTCGGCCGCCGAGCCCCACCAGCTTTCGGCCGCCGTACTCAACACCTCAATCGGCGCCACTTCAGCTCCCATCGCAACACCTTGCACCTCCGGCATCCTTACAAATAGTCCATGAACAAGCAGAATCCTCTTTACAGCAATTGCTGAAGTCCGAAGAGAGTGAGAAGGATCTCTATGAGCAGATCTACTCTACACGGGATGATGAGCCGTGGTATGCAGACATTGTGAACTACCTTGTTACAGGTAATCTACCTCCTGGCATGCCCAAACACACAAGAGACAAAACAAAGAGTGAGGCAAAGTACTATGTTTGGGATGAGCCATACCTGTGGAGGCATTGTTCTGATCAAATGATAAGGAGATGCATTCCAGATCATGAAATCACCTCAGTACTCACATTTTGTCACTCATACAGTTGTGGTGGCCATTTTGGACCACGGAAGACAGCCCACAAAATACTTGAATGTGGATTCTTTTGGCCCACTCTTTTTCGAGATACTAATCTATTTTGCAGGACATGTGGTAGATGCCAACAAACAGGGAACCTTGGCAACAAAAGCCAAATGCAACAGCACCCCATCATGGTTTGCGAGGTATTTGATGTATAGGGCATAGACTTTATGGGCCCCTTCCCACCTTCTTTTGGATACACTTACATTATTCTTGCAGTGGATTATGTGTCCAAATGGGTGGAGGCGAAAGCAACTAAGACAGATGATGCAAAGGCGGTAGTTGATTTTGTGAAAACTAACATTTTTGCTAGGCATGGAGTTCCCAGGGCAATCATTAGTGATAGAGGCACCCACTTTTGCAACAAGATAGTTGGAAACCTTCTCAAGAAGCACAATGTAGTGCACAGAACATCCACAGCCTATCATCCTCCGACAAATGGACAAGCTGAAGTGTCTAACAGGGAGATCAAAGCCATTCTAGAAAAGACTGTGTCCCCCAGCAGGAGAGATTGGAGTACAAAACTGGAAGACGCCTTGTGGGCATACAGAACAGCCTACAAAACACCCATAGGTATGTCTCCTTATAGATTGGTCTATGGAAAAGCATGTCACCTTCCAGTTGAAATAGAACACAAGGCCTACTGGGCTGTCAAGAATTGCAACATGAACTTGAAGGAGGCTGGAGACCATCGCAAGTTGCAACTGCAAGAGCTAGAAGAGATAAGAAGAGATGCATATGATACTTCGTGGGACTACAAAACCAAGATCAAGGCCTCCCATGACAACCGAATTTCAAGGAAACATTTTGAGGTAGGTGATAAAGTCTTACTTTTTGATTCTCGTTTGAAATTGTTTCCAGGAAAGCTACGGTTTAGGTGGATAGGACCATTCATTGTTGAGCACACTCACCCTCATGGAGCAGTAGACATTCGCAGTATAGATATAGGGAAGCAATTCAAAGTGAATGGCCATCGCCTGAAGCCATTCTATGAAGGATTTACAGTGCAACTAGTGGAAGAAATTCCACTAGATCGTCACTCACTCTGAATAGGCTCATCGCACCATGCCAACCACGCCCAAGGGAAGTAATCAGTTTCTTTGTTCTTTTATGTTTTTCACACATTGAGGACAATGCATGATTTAGGTGTGGGGGTACGACATTTTAATTTTTGCGCTTTAGACACATTTTTCCCTTTCAGTTGCGTTTTTGCTTTCAGTTCTTCCTTTCAGTTTGCGTTAGCTTGCTTTCAGATTGCGTTTTTGCTTTCAGATTTCCTTTCAGATTCATGCTTTGCGCTTCTTTCAGAATATTTAGCCATAGTTTTTAAGTTTTTCGTTTTCGCTTTCAATAACACACACATCCACAATCTTCTTTTTGATTTGCTTTACTCAAACTGATGAACTATGTTGGATGAACTTTCTCCATGACCCCATTGATGTGATAACTCTTTAAACCTGTGTTGAATCAATTGCAATGAGATATATTCATGTTTGGGAATTACTTCTTGAATTGAATCTTTGAGCTTGCCATGGTGAAAAATATATTGATGACACTCATTTGAGAGAATGAATTGAAATGTGTGTGAATGAACTTAATGTGACTTGTTTTAGCGATTGGTGTTGATTTGCCCAAATCATTGAGAAAAATAAATTCAGAAAAGACCTAGACTTCATGAGCACAAATTGAAAACTGTTCCAATGGTCAAAAGACTATGAACAGAGCTAGTAGCCACTTGGACAGGTGACCAACTGAGTAACTGGGGGTGGGTATCACCAATATGCACCTTCACGTCAAAAGGTTGGTGACTTTTTCAAGCAAGTTTAAAGTGCAAAAGGCTGAATAAAGTACTTCAAGGTAAGGGCAAGTCACTCTGAAAGCTAGAACATGTCTTAACTAAACAAATGAAATGTGCATGTATGATCTCTCTCTTGAGGAAAACCAATCCTAGCCATGGTAAGTAAAGGGAAACAAGGAAAAGGGTAAGTAACCTTGATGCATATATTCTTTATTGCAATGCTTCAAAATAGGGGTCTAGAGTAAGAGCTTAAGTGGACATTAAGGATCAAAGCAAAAAGAGTTTATTTGACTATGTTTATTTGCTTGAGGACAAGCAAAAGGTTAGGTGTGGGGGTATTTGACAGAGCATATTTTAGCCCACTTTATCATGATGTTCTTGATGTTTATTTGCACCTTTTCTGCCTAATTTTGTGGTTTTAATCATGTTTTGCAGATTTTAGGTGTAAAGAGACATTCTGGAGAAAATGCTCTTAAAACTGCCAAAAAGTGCCAATTATGGAAAGTTCCAGAAAAGGAAAGTTTTCATATATGGAAAGTTCTAAATAAGGAAAGTTTTCATATATGGAAAGTGCCAAATAAGGAAAGTGTCAAAAAGCACAGTCAGCAAACTGTCCGAAATTCGAACTGCAGAATCTTTCATGCCTTATTTAGAACATGTGCCAAGAAAGGAAAGTTTTCAAATAAGGCAAGTTTTCAGAAAAGGAAAGTCTTCAAATGAGGAAAGTGCAGAGGCAAAAGCAAATAAGGAAAGCTCAGTCAGAAGATTATTTGAATTTCAAATCACAGATCTTTCTTTCCTTATTCAAAAGACGTGCACACACTGCAGCAGTCATGTCTTCCTGTTTAGGCAGCAAGATCTCAAGGAGATGCTCTTCCTCTTCTGCATTCAGAATTCAAAATTCAAACGAAGGCTCCACCTAAAAAGGAAAGACTGGACAGATACACTTTCCCTTCTGCATTTAATGACTGCGCACCACTTGCCTCCTGCAACACAATCTGCGCGCCACTCCCTATTCAGGAAGGAGATCTCAATGCACTTGGTCTTTATTCAGTCCAGATTCATAATTCAAAAGAGGCTCCATCTAAATAGGAAGTTTGGACAGCAAATACTTCCTATTCAAGCTCCATCCGCGCGCCTACCTCTTCTGCAATCCGGATCCGCGCGCCTACTTCCTATTCAAGCTCCATCCGCGCGCGTCTCTGTAACGACCCCAAAATGGACCGTCACCGGCGCTAGGATTCAGGTCGGCTTAAGGCCGCCAGAACCCGTAGCAAGCCTGCTATACTCTCTGTGTACCTGTAAACCTCATACATGATCATACATTTTCTGTGAAAATAAAACTCTTTGCTGAACCAAGGCTTAACCTGTGCATGCACTATCTCTGTACTCTGTACTCATGTACTCTGTACTCTGTATCCCTGACTAGAGCTTGCTCTAGATGGGTTAACTCATACCTGCTAAGCCTGGTTTTCACATACAGGAAAACATATATACATATACAGATCATGTACAAAACATATATCACTAGGTCAAGCAACAACTATTACATCTCTTTAATATTACATGTCCACTCTAAGCTATTACAGATCTCTTTACTTTTTCTGTACTCTGCTGGACTGTCCCTGTACACTGTACACTGAACCTGCAAAACTGGGGTTAAGGGAGTGGGATGAGCTCTATAGCCCAGTGAGTAGAACAGTAAAACATCTCAGTAACATATGATCTTATGGAATGCACCATATCACAGACAAGCCACATCAAGAGTAAACCTGTCACCACATAGTCCCAGTAACTCTGTGCCAGGGCGTAGAATCGAGCACCTGGTCTTCCTGTCATATATGTATATGTGTATATAACACCTGTAAACTTACCATTGCCAGGGCGTAGTCAAAGGCTCCTAGACTTTACTATATACCTGCCAGGGCGTAGTCAAAGGCTCCTGGTCTTTGCTATACGTGCCAGGGCGTAGTCAAAGGCTCCTGGACTTCCTGTCTGCGACTATTGGATCATTCAGCATTTACTCACATCACCAAATAAGAATGCAATGCAACATATTCGTGACTACTAATGCAATCAACCTATGGCATAAACATGATGCATGAGATATGCTCAAAGCAGTTTGTGGTTCAATTAAAAATCATAAGTTTAGTTCCACTCACCTCTGGTTATCTGGACTGACTGACTCTGCAGGCTCTGAAACTCTGGAGCAGTACTCACTGCTGCTCTCTCTGGTTCCTCTGGTCTGTACCTATACAGATGGACTCAAATGAGGGACCAAACTAACTTATCAATACCTCTATTAAACTCCCCAAGAATTCCCTTAAACTCACTCAACAATCCATGCAAAGCATGTAAAAGAAAGCTGGACAGGACACTTTCGGCGGCAGGTTCGGCGGCCGAATGTCCTCTCCAGAGACGAAACTCAAGCACGTTCGGCGGCACCTTCGGCGGCCGAATCCCCCAAACAGAACCGAACATGCAAAAACACTCGGGGGCAAGCTGTGGCAACTAAGCCACCATGCAGGAGGTTCGGCGGCCGAATGAACTTTCGGCTGCCGAACCTGAGTTCATCCCGAACTCAGTTTCAACGGCAAACCATCTCCTTCTTTCCTTCAACTTCTCAAACCATGCTAACTTCACCTCCTCAACATACATATACTCATGTATATGATCACAGGGGTCCAAAACTAGCTAATAACCCCAAACAACAAAACAAACATAACATATACACATGTATACATGCATAACTCATCAAAACTATCATTAAGAACCTAAACATGCATCTCCTTCCACAAATCCCCCTAAAACCTTCAGAAAACATATTCAAGAACATCACTCACCTCCTGTAGTAAGAAGCTACACACGCTATACAAGGGAAAACGGATCACCTCTTCTCACACTCTCAAACTCTCTCAAACTCACTTTTGTTTCTCTCAACTCTCAATTCCTTTACAAGCACCTCAAACTGCTGTGAGAACAACCAAAAACATGTACAGATGAGTCATAAGAGACGTGGTCATTCCATGGCAAGAATCTGAGGCCAACACTTGTCAAAACAAACATGACTCAGCTGGCTGGCCAACTTATCGTCGGCTGCCCAATCACATGCCAGACCATGCAACGTTCGGGGGCCGAACTTCCCTTCGGAAGCCAAACACTTTCGGCGGCCGAACTTACTTTCGGCGGCCGAACTTGGCTCACCTGCCTTAGGTCATTGCAACTCAAAACTCAAAACTAAAGAACTGTAAAACCATAAAACACCTCCTAACACATAGAAACCATAACTCCTACCCTTATATAGAATCCCAACACCCCGGAGTCCACCAAACAACAGGAATTCCGGTGCCGGATTCTAGCCGGGTATTACATTCTCCCCTCCTTAAGAACATTCGTCCTCGGATGTTCCGAAAACATACAAAAACAAAACACAAGGAGGAAACTAACCTCAAAACAAATAGGGATACTACTGGAGCATAGATTCCCGTGTCTCCCATGTGCACTCTTCTAGGTTATGGTGGTTCCATAGAACTTTCACCATCGGAATCTCCTTGTTCCTTAGCTGTCTGATCTGCGTGTCCAGAATCCGCACTGGCTGCTCTATATAGGTGAGATCCGTATGAATCTCCACCTCAGGCTCACTCAGAACCTGATTCGGATCTGACACAAACTGTCGTAGCATAGAAACATGAAATACCGGGTGAATCCTCTCCATAGAAGCAGGTAAATCCAGCTTATACGACACATTTCCGATCCTCTGCAACACCTCAAAGGGTCCAATGTACCGTGGAGCTAATTTACCTTTCTTCCCAAAATGAACCACTCCTTTCATTGGAGACACTTTCAGCAATACCCAATTACCTTCTTGAAACTCTAACTGCTTTCTGCGCACGTCTGCATAACTTTTCTGTCTACTCTGAGCTGTTCTGATTCTCTCTCTGATCATGGGCACCATTCTACTGGTAATGTCTACTAACTCTGGCCCTGCAAGAGCCTTCTCTCCTACCTCTTCCCAGCAAACAGGAGATCTGCACTTCCTCCCATATAATGCTTCATAAGGAGCCATCCCAATGCTAGCATGATGACTGTTATTGTAGGCAAACTCCACCAAAGGTAGATGCTGCCTCCAAGAACCGCCAAAGTCTAACACACATAGGCGAAGCATATCCTCTATGGTCTGGATGGTCCTTTCTGACTGTCCATCAGTCTGTGGGTGGAAAGCAATACTAAAATCTAACCTCGTGCCCATCGCACTTTGCAGACTCCGCCAAAAGCGGGAGGTAAACTGAGGTCCTCTGTCTGAAACTATAGATACTGGAACTCCATGTAATCTCACTATCTCATCCAGATAGACCTGTGCCAGTTTATCCACAGAATAGGTACTCCATACTGGAAGAAAATGAGCAGATTTCGTGAGTCTGTCCACAATCACCCATATCGAGTCTATTCTGTTGGACGCTACTGGTAAACCCACTACAAAATCCATGGCTATGTTCTCCCATTTCCATTCTGGAATCGGTAACGGGTTAAGCATTCCGGCTGGTTTTTGATGCTCTAATTTCACCCTCTGACAAACCTCACAGGCTGTCACAAACTGCGCCACTTCTTTCTTCATGGCTGGCCACCAATAGACCCTTTTCAGATCCTGATACATCTTGGTGGCTCCTGGGTGAACACTATACCTCGCATTATGAGCTTCCCTCATAATGTCTTCTTTCACACTGCCCCTATCTGGTACACAAAGTCGACTCCCATAGCGAAGGATCCCTTTGCTGTCAACTTTGAACTCTACACTATTGCCTGACTGAACGGTCCTGGCAATTTTCATCAACTCAGGGTCCTCATGCTGTCTCTGAGCTATCTGCTCCAGAAACACAGGTGTCACTCTCATCTGTGCTATCAACGCACCTGTACCAGACAACGCTAGCTGTAATCCCTCATCAAAGAGCTTATAAAGCTCCATCACAACCGGTCTTCGCTCTGCTGCTATATGGGATAAACTGCCTAGTGACTTCCGGCTTAGGGCGTCTGCGACAACATTCGCCTTACCCGGATGATACTGGATTTTACAATCATAATCACTGAGCAATTCGACCCACCTTCTTTGCCGCAAATTTAGCTCTCTCTGACTTAAGATGTACTGTAAACTCTTGTGATCAGTGAAGATCTCGCATTTAACCCCGTAGAGGTAATGCCGCCACATCTTAAGTGCAAAGATAACTACTGCCATCTCTAGGTCATGGGTAGGGTAATTTAACTCGTGCTTCTTCAACTGTCTAGAAGCATAAGCGATTACTCTATCACTCTGCATCAAGACACAACCCAAGCCCACTCGAGATGCATCACAGAACACTGTGAACGTTTCATTACTGACAGGCAGAGCTAACACTGGTGCTGTTGTCAATCTCCTCTTGAGCTCCTCAAAGCTCTCCTCACACTGGTCTGACCAGATAAATTTCTGGTTCTTCTGAGTCAATTTGGTCATAGGAGCTGCTATCTTTGAGAAGTTCTGAACGAACCTCCTGTAGTAACCTGCCAGTCCCAGAAAGCTTTTAATCTCAGTCACTGTCGTGGGTCTGGGCCAGTTAGCTACAGCCTCTATCTTCTTGGGATCGACCTCAATACCCTCTGCTGATACCACATGTCCCAAGAAGGCAATGCTCCGTAACCAAAACTCACACTTCGAGAACTTGGCATATAAACCATGCTCTCTCAGTGTCTGCAAAACGATCCTCAGATGCTGGGCATGCTCCTCTGCATCTCTGGAATACACTAAAATATCATCGATAAACACAATGACAAAGTGATCCAGAAACTCACTGAATACTCTATTCATGAGATCCATAAATGCTGCAGGGGCGTTAGTCAACCCGAACGGCATCACTAAGAACTCATAATGCCCATATCTGGTCCGAAAAGCTGTCTTAGGCACATCTGCCTCTCTGATTCTCAACTGATGATACCCAGATCTCAGATCTATTTTCGAGAAACAACCGGCTCCAGCTAGCTGGTCAAATAGATCATCAATCCGAGGTAAGGGATACCTATTCTTGATAGTGACCTTGTTCAACTGTCTATAGTCGATACAAAGTCTGAGGGATCCATCCTTCTTTCTGACAAAGAGCACCGGAGCACCCCAAGGTGAGGTACTAGGGCGGATGAAACCCTTATCTACCAAGTCCTGTAACTGTTCTTTCAACTCTGTTAACTCAGCTGGCGCCATCCTGTAGGGAGGAATAGAGAGAGGTCTGGTACCTGGCAGTAATTCAATTTCAAACCCTATCTCCCTATCAGGTGGTAGTCCTGGCAAATCGTCTGGGAACACATCGAGAAACTCTCGGACTACTGGTACTGTGGCTGGTTCCCTCACCTGACTGTCTAGCTCTCTCACATGAGCTAGAAACCCCTGACAACCCCTCCTAAGCAAACGACGAGCCTGAAGGGCTGAAATCATACCTCTGGGTGTACCTCTCCTGTCTCCTCTGAAGACACACTCTGACCCATCCTGGTCTCTGAGACTCACTAGCTTCTCTCGACAGTCCAACGTAGCACTATATGCAGATAGCCAATCCATCCCTAGAATGACATCAAAATCTGTCAAGTCTAGAACCACAAGGTCAGCTGGAAGGCATCTACCCTCTATGAATACTGGACTGAAACGACAGACTGACACTGCCACTGATGGGTCACATCTAGGTCCACTGACCCAGAGAGGATACTCTAACTCAGAACTGATCAAACCCAACCTCTCTATGGCTCTCGAAGCAATAAAGGAATGAGAAGCACCGGGGTCCATCAAAGCATACACATCTGAACACCCAATGATGAGATTACCTGACACCACTGTGTTCGACGTGTTAGCCTCCTCCTGTGTCACTGTGAAAATCCGTGCTGGGGCTACCGGATTTCCACCTCGGGAACCTGCTGCTGAAGTAGAGGCTACCCCTCTCCCTCTACCTCTGCCACTAGTCTGAGGCATGACTGGAGCTACTGGCCGTACAACTGGCTGTACCACACTGCCTGAACTCATCTGCTGGGATGGTGCAAAAGTCATCTGCGGACAATCCCGAGCAATATGCCCTTCCTGTCCACATCGAAAACAAGCTGTAGATCCCAACCGACAAACTCCTCCATGTGGTTTTCCGCATCGTCTGCAGACTGGAGCTGTGCCAGAGCTTGAGCCACTACCTATTCCCAGACCTGACTTGACTTTACTCCAGAACCCTTTCCTTGTTCCTCTCGCTCTATCCCATCTCTTACTGCCTGTAGAACCTGAACTGGGGGCCTTAGAACCCGAAGCCTGTGCCTTTGACTGTTTCTGAATATTGGCACTAGCTTCCATTTTCCTAGCTGCATCTACTATCGTATGGAAACTCTCCTTTTCGGCTGGAAGAATCAAGGAAGCATACCTGGGATGCAGTCTCATGGTATATCTCCTTGCTTTCTTTTGATCAGTATCATAGGCTTGACCCACGTACTGAAGCAGATCCAGGAACTTATCTGTGAAGTCATCAACACTCATCTCATCTGTCTGTCTCAACTGTTCAAATTCAATTACTTTCATCTCCCTCGAACTGTCAGGAAAAGCCCACCCTGCAAACTCATTGGCGAACTCTCCCCATGACATGCTGTCCATTTTAGGCTCCACATAATGCTTAAACCATTCTCTGGCTTTCTTGCATTTTATTGTGAAACCTGCCATCTCAATGGCTCTCCTATCATCTGCTCCCAATTCACTAGTGATCATCCTAACTGCTCTGAGGTAATCAAATGGATCATCTCCCGTATTGTATTTAGGAGCATCCAATTTCAAGTACTCTGTCATTTGAACTTTACCTCCAGATGAGCTAGGTTCATGTCTGTCAACAACAGGGGCTACTGGTTCTAGTGGTACTACTGGGTCATTTGGTTCTAGGTGTACTGCACTTGGATGTATAGGGGAAGATGGATACATAGGATATGGTGGATATGATGGGTAATACTGCGGATATGGCATATATGGCATGTATGTAGGATATGGGTCAAATCGAGAGTACTCCGACATCCCCTCCATCGGATACTCTGGCTCCTGAAACAAGGATGGATAGTCAAAACCTGAGGCCTGAGCACCACCCTGTGATTCTCCCATACCCTCCTCAAAACTGCCTATACCCATGCTGTCATCTCTAGACTGATCATTCTCCATAGCTTCCCTCCTTTCCTCTGATCCTCCCCTAGCTGTTCCTCTTCTGCTCTCGTCGACAGACCTTCTAGGGTCTATTGACGTACCTTCCCTGCTAGATCTCTGAGACCTTGCCCTAGGCAATGCAGGAGGACGAGCAGCTGGTCTCTCATTCTCTGGTGGGACTCTAGTCAATCGAGCTGATCGATGAGTTCCTCGCATCTTACTCTGGAAACACAACATATAACATACCACTTTAGCACATAAACATCACATAGCAATCATACACATACAACACTCATAGCATATCATAGCAGATAGGACTCAAGACCCTATCCTAGTGGACATGATTTCCTATTGTGCTTGACCACTTCTACCCTGTCTGAGCCCAACACTGTCTCTATAGGTCCGATCATGTGAACCTAGGGCTCTGATACCAATCTGTAACGACCCCAAAATGGACCGTCACCGGCGCTAGGATTCAGGTCGGCTTAAGGCCGCCAGAACCCGTAGCAAGCCTGCTATACTCTCTGTGTACCTGTAAACCTCATACATGATCATACATTTTCTGTGAAAATAAAACTCTTTGCTGAACCAAGGCTTAACCTGTGCATGCACTATCTCTGTACTCTGTACTCATGTACTCTGTACTCTGTATCCCTGACTAGAGCTTGCTCTAGATGGGTTAACTCATACCTGCTAAGCCTGGTTTTCACATACAGGAAAACATATATACATATACAGATCATGTACAAAACATATATCACTAGGTCAAGCAACAACTATTACATCTCTTTAATATTACATGTCCACTCTAAGCTATTACAGATCTCTTTACTTTTTCTGTACTCTGCTGGACTGTCCCTGTACACTGTACACTGAACCTACAAAACTGGGGTTAAGGGAGTGGGATGAGCTCTATAGCCCAGTGAGTAGAACAGTAAAACATCTCAGTAACATATGATCTTATGGAATGCACCATATCACAGACAAGCCACATCAAGAGTAAACCTGTCACCACATAGTCCCAGTAACTCTGTGCCAGGGCGTAGAATCGAGCACCTGGTCTTCCTGTCATATATGTATATGTGTATATAACACCTGTAAACTTACCATTGCCAGGGCGTAGTCAAAGGCTCCTGGACTTTACTATATACCTGCCAGGGCGTAGTCAAAGGCTCCTGGTCTTTGCTATACGTGCCAGGGCGTAGTCAAAGGCTCCTGGACTTCCTGTCTGCGACTATTGGATCATTCAGCATTTACTCACATCACCAAATAAGAATGCAATGCAACATATTCGTGACTACTAATGCAATCAACCTATGGCATAAACATGATGCATGAGATATGCTCAAAGCAGTTTGTGGTTCAATTAAAAATCATAAGTTTAGTTCCACTCACCTCTGGCTATCTGGACTGACTGACTCTGCAGGCTCTGAAACTCTGGAGCAGTACTCACTGCTGCTCTCTCTGGTTCCTCTGGTCTGTACCTATACAGATGGACTCAAATGAGGGACCAAACTAACTTATCAATACCTCTATTAAACTCCCCAAGAATCCCCTTAAACTCACTCAACAATCCATGCAAAGCATGTAAAAGAAAGCTGGACAGGACACTTTCGGCGGCAGGTTCGGCGGCCGAATGTCCTCTCCAGAGACGAAACTCAAGCACGTTCGGCGGCACCTTCGGCGGCCGAATCCCCCAAACAGAACCGAACATGCAAAAACACTCGGGGGCAAGCTGTGGCAACTAAGCCACCATGCAGGAGGTTCGGCGGCCGAATGAACTTTCGGCTGCCGAACCTGAGTTCATCCCGAACTCAGTTTCAACGGCAAACCATCTCCTTCTTTCCTTCAACTTCTCAAACCATGCTAACTTCACCTCCTCAACATACATATACTCATGTATATGATCACAGGGGTCCAAAACTAGCTAATAACCCCAAACAACAAAACAAACATAACATATACACATGTATACATGCATAACTCATCAAAACTATCATTAAGAACCTAAACATGCATCTCCTTCCACAAATCCCCCTAAAACCTTCAGAAAACATATTCAAGAACATCACTCACCTCCTGTAGTAAGAAGCTACACACGCTATACAAGGGAAAACGGATCACCTCTTCTCACACTCTCAAACTCTCTCAAACTCACTTTTGTTTCTCTCAACTCTCAATTCCTTTACAAGCACCTCAAACTGCTGTGAGAACAACCAAAAACATGTACAGATGAGTCATAAGAGACGTGGTCATTCCATGGCAAGAATCTGAGGCCAACACTTGTCAAAACAAACATGACTCAGCTGGCTGGCCAACTCATCGTCGGCTGCCCAATCACATGCCAGACCATGCAACGTTCGGGGGCCGAACTTCCCTTCGGAAGCCAAACACTTTCGGCGGCCGAACTTACTTTCGGCGGCCGAACTTGGCTCACCTGCCTTAGGTCATTGCAACTCAAAACTCAAAACTAAAGAACTGTAAAACCATAAAACACCTCCTAACACATAGAAACCATAACTCCTACCCTTATATAGAATCCCAACACCCCGGAGTCCACCAAACAACAGGAATTCCGGTGCCGGATTCTAGCCGGGTATTACAGTCTCTCTCTCCTGCAGAGCAAGCCACGATTTTTCTTCCTCTATTGGCATCCATGGATCGCTCTTCCTTCCTTTTCAGGCATAAGGTACGCTCCTTTCCTATTCTGAAGGCCATCTGCGCGCCACCTTCCATCTGAAAGCCTTGATTCTCTCCATCTTCCTCCTCTGCAACAACATGGGCAGCAAGTAGTGTTTGGGCAGCACCTTGGGCAGCCTCTACACTAATTAGGAAGACCTAGGCAGCACCAAAACTCTATAAAAAGGCACTCTCTTTGGCAGCCACGAATTTGGACACTTTTCAGACTCATCTTCTCCTTCTCCATCCGGATCAAGCAAGGCCGCGCCTCACCACCTTCGGCTTCTTCTTCTCTTCTTCTACCTTTCTTTATGGTTTTTGTTTCAGCCATGAGTGGCTGAAACTCTTTCATTCTAGTTGAAGAATAAGTGAAGCTTTAGTTGTATTGTGGATTGAGAGACTTGGACTACATTGTTTATCTTTTTCTTATTCAATATTCTTGTGATTTCATGCTTAAAGGACATTATCGCTTTGTTATTTAAGATCTCCATTGATTTTTATTGCAAGGTAATATATTGTTGGTTTGAATGATTTTAAGTCCGAAATTGCTTGATTTGTTCAACCATAAGAACACTTGGTGCATCACCAAGGAAATCGCATGATCTAGTGTTGTCTCCATGCAAGTGGGTGACTAGAATTGGTTCTCTCTATATCTTTATGCAATTGACTATTGTAAAAGGCCTAAGGCTCAAAGATGTTCTTTGGCAATTGTTAATTAGTAATTAATTGGAGGACTTTCCCTAATTAATTTAATCTTAAAGAGAGACAATGGATGTGAGAAGCTTCTTCAATCTCCATAGCCAATTTATTGAATTAACAAAGGAACGTATGAGTCAATGATCAGTCCCATCAACTAAAGTGAATCTGAATCTTCAACTAGAGCTTTTACTATCATTATTTTACCCTTAATTTGCCAACTGCTTTCTTTTCAATTGCTCTTTACATTAGTTCAATCAAATCAATCTCAAAACCCCATTTTTACTTTATATGCACTTGCACTTTCTACTCTCTTCTGATCCTTTTAATTTGGTCTACTCAAGGAAGGTAAACAAGTATCAATTCCCTGTGGATACGATCCTTTCACCACTGTCTACAGTTTATTATTGTTGGCAATTGAATTGATTATTTTGACCGGCCTCGACAACCGCTCTGTCAAACAGCCATTCATAGACCCGTTCATGGCAGCAATACTAATAATGTTTTCTTTGCGTAATTGCTGTATCAAAACTGTACCAGAACCTACGGTTTGACTTCGTCACCAACAGCATAGTTGAGGACGTAACTTCCATCGATAGCAAGCAGTTCCGCGTCAATGTCCTCGGCAGCAAAAACCTCACCTTCCAGCGGTTTTCAGTGAAAGCCTCGGGACATAGTCTCAACACCGATGGAATTCACATTGGACGATCGGAGGGGATCAACATAATTAATTCAAACATTGTCACCGGTGATGATTGCATCTCCATTGGCCAGGGGAGCAAGCAAGTACGAATCACTAATGTAAGGTGCGGACACGGGCATGGCATTAGTGTTGGAAGCTTAGGAAAGTACGAGAAGGAAGAACCTGTGTCCGGAATTTATGTAAAGAATTGCACAATATACGACACTGACAATAGCGTGAGAATTAAGACTTGGCCCGCATTGTATGGTGGCATTGCGTCGAATATCCATTTCGAGGACATCGTCATGCAGAACGTCAGCAATCCCATCATTATAGATCAAATGTACTGCCCATGGAACCTATGCAATCGGAAGGTAACTTTTTAATTTTCATTTTTTTTCAACCAAAAAGGGGAATCTTTTTTATCATTATTATTTATTCTTGGAGATCATATAGTTGTGTGATGTTGGTTAGAAGAATACATTTATACTAAAATATTGTGCCTTTTTTCAGAAGCCATCAAAAGTTCAAATCAGCGACGTCAGCTTCAAGAATATTCAAGGATCATCAAGAACGCCCACGGCCGTTCAAATTACGTGCAGCAGCAGCGTACCATGCAAGGACATTGTGCTTTCTAACGTTAACCTCAAGTACACCGGATCTAAGGGATCTGCAAAATCTGTTTGTACAAATGTTAAGCCTAGGATTATAGGAAAGTTGATTCCGGGAGGATGCTAATGCACTCATTTGTTGATTCTTTATATAAATGGAGAAAATTTCTCGATTGCACATTGCAATTCATTCTTCAACTTTTCAAATTTAAATGAACTAGATCAAATATGATTAAAACCAATAACTAAAATATTTCAAATTTAACTGATATTAACAGTACGTAAATAATTTTTTAAGACCTCAATCGTAAAAATTGCAAAATGAAATAAAAAAAGACAATTTATTAAATGAACTTATTAATTTAATTGTCAAAATTCAAATTAAAATGCTATAATTCAATTGTATCAAAATTTTACTTTATCGAAGTTCAGAATGATTCATTTCTTAATTAAAAAACTATAATTTGAAATTAAGAAATCAAAACGAAATTTATTTTCCTGTAATCCTAGCCCTACCATCATAATTAAAATATTGCACTTCAAAATTTTTTTTCCTTTTTTAATTAGCGCAATATAATTCGAAGAATATATATATATCAGTCTGCTCCAAAATTTTGTCTTCACTTTTTTGGCGTAATTTATTTTCTAATGTAATTGTTTTAAGGACTCGAGCAAAAAAAATAATATACCGCTGTAAGGAGACGAAATGTGCTACAAATCTCGTTGTGAATTTCTTTTTTTTTTCTTTTTGCTGCGTTCCATTTAAAAGCAAATGATTACAACCGAAGCTGAATATATTGTCGACGCTGAAATAAAGTACGCATAAAATATTACGGTGCGTCTTCACTCAAGAAAAGAGAGAAAAGATGCGGTAAGTTTTTTTTTTCTTTCCTCTTTTCTTCTTTCTTTTTTTTTTCTTGTACTTGTCAGAAAACAGTGCGTATGCACGCGCGAGAAAAGGAATTGTGGGTGCGGCAACACCGATCCTTCCGCGTCCAACACCACTAGAATTGCGGAAGTACGAAAAAGGTTGTTGCGCAAGTTATATAGGGTTCCAGTATAAAACAATATGTTTGGAGAGAAGTGCGCAGGTTGTAGTTGTTAGTTGCAGGCTAGCGCACGCAGCCTTTTTTTGCCTAAAACAATTAAAGCAACAAAAAGAAGGAAAAACAGAAAACGGAATGCGTGAAAATGCTACAGCCTGTAATAAACCTTGAGTAAATTAAACAAGCCACTTGACATATAAAAGGCCTTTCGGAGGAGGGGAAATTCACAAACATTTACGAAACAATATAAGCTATCGATATCGAAAGAGAGGAAGCGCCTTTGAAAGAGAGACATGGGTTCCAAGGCACATGTATGCACAGTATACCTGTTGTTGCTGTTTGCTTTTACCAGCGAAGCTCTGCCCAATACCTTTGATGTCACGAAATATGGTGCCAAGGCAGGATCGGATATCACTAAGGTATGGAAGTAAATTCGATTCTCGATATCGCGACGGTATTTCCTAGATTGTTGCGGCCAGGTTTTTCATTCCCGTTTTCGTTTTTAGGCTTTATTGAGTGCGTGGAAAGAGGGATGTGCAGCAGCGGGTTCCGGCAAAGTCGTGGTACCAAAAGGGAAGTACTTTTAAGGCGTGGTGGATTTGATAGGCCCTTGCAAGGGTGCCATGCATCTTCAAGTGGAAGGAACGTTGGTGGCGCCAGCAAAAGCTAGCCAACACAACAAGAATAGCTGGGTTACATTGAGATACCTGGACCGATTAACGGTATCCGGTGGCGGGGCCTTCGACGGACTAGGAGAATTTGCTTGGGAGCGAGCGCACTGTGGTGATAGATGCAAGATACCACTTCCAATTGTAAGCAAAACCGAATGCTACTTTACAAAACAACAGCCATTCATAGACCCGTTCATGGCAGCAATACTAATAATGTTTTCTTTGTGTAATTGCTGTATCAAAACTGTACCAAAACCTACGGTTTGACTTCGTCACCAACAGCATAGTTGAGGACGTAACTTCCATCGATAGCAAGCAGTTCCACGTCAATGTCCTCGGCAGCAAAAACCTCACCTTCCAGCGGTTTTCAGTGAAAGCCCCGGGACATAGTCTCAACACCGATGGAATTCACATTGGACGATCGGAGGGGATCAACATAATTAATTCAAACATTGTTGTAACGACCTCAAATTGGACCGTCACCGGCGCTAGGATTCAGGTCGGCTTAAGGCCGCCAGAACCCGTAGCAAGCCTACTATACTCTCTGTGTACCTGTAAAACTCATACATGATCATACATTTTCTGTGAAAATAAAAACTCTTTGCTGAACCACGGCTTAACCTGTGCATGCACTATCTCTGTACTCTGTACTCTGTACTCTGTACTCCCTGACTAGAGCTTGCTCTAGATGGGTTCATTCATACCTGTTAAGCCTGGTTTTTCACATACTCTGTAAAACATATACATATACAGATCATGTACATAACAAAAGCTTTACAACACAACATAACGAAGTCAAGCATAACTCTACCTTAATACACAACTATTACAGCTCTTTAACATTTACATGTCGACTCTATACTATTACAAGCTCTTTCTGTACTCTGCTGGACTGTCCCTGTACACTGTTTACTGAACCTGCAAAACTGGGGTTAAGGGAGTGGGATGAGCTCTATAGCCCAATGAGTAGAACAGGAAAACATCTCAGTAAAATATGATCTCATGGAATGCATCATATCACAAACAATCCATATCAAAGGTAAACCTGTCACCACATAGTCCCAGTAACTCTATGCCAGGGCGTAGAATCGAGCACCTGGTCTTCCTGTGATATATGTATATGTGTATATAACACCTCTGTACTTACCATTGCCAGGGCGTAGTCAAAGGCTCCTGGACTTTATTATATACCTGCCAGGGCATAGTCAAAGGCTCCTGGACTTCTCTATACCTGCCAGGGCGTAGTCAAAGGCTCCTGGACTTCCTGTCTGGAACTATTGGATCATTCAGCATTTACCCACACCAACAATATAGCTATGCAATCCACATCTTTGTGAGTTCTAATGCAATCAACATATTGCATAAACATGATGCATGAAAGATGCTAAAAGCAGTTAATGTCTTAATTAAAATGAGTCAGAAGTTTAGTTCCACTCACCTCTGGCTACCTGGACTGACTGACTGTGCAGGTTCTGAAAACTCTAAGCAGAACTCACTGCTGCTCTCTCTGGTTCCTCTGGTCTGTATAGGTACAGAGAAAACTCAAATGAGGGACCAAACTAGCGTATGACCACTCGATTAAACTCCCCAAGAATCCCCTTAAACTCACTTCAAAACTCATGCAAAGCATGCAAAGGAAAGCTGGACAGAACACTTTCGGCGGCAGGTTCGGCGGCCGAAAGTCCTCTCCAGAGATGAAACTCAAGCACCTTCGGCGGCCGAAGCTCTTCTTTCGGCGGCCGAAGCTCTTCTTTCGGGGGCTAGTTTCGGGGGCCAAAAGGCACTCCAGAGACGAAAGTCTCTAACCTTCGGCGGCCGAATCCCCCAAACAGAGCCGAACATGCAAAACTCTCGGGGGCAAGCTGTGGCAGCCAAAGCCACCATGCAAGAGGTTCGGCGGCCGAATGATCCTTCGGCTGCCGAACCTGAGTTCATCCAGAACTCAGCCCCGACGGCAAACAAGCTCCTCCATCCCTTCAAGCTCTCAAAACATGCATACCTCAACTCCTCTACACACATATACTCATGTATATGTATAAAGGGGTCCCAAACTACCTAAGCACCCCAACAAACACATCAAAGATAACACATAAACATGCTTACATGCATAAACCATTAAAACAACACCCTTCAGCACCCAAGCATGCATCTCTACCCACCCTTTAGGATAAAACTGTTGTAAATCATTAAAACATGTTCAAGATCTTCACTTACCTTCTGTAACCAAGAAGATGAACGATCTGAACAAAGAGAAATGGATCAACTCCTCTTCAAAGTCATAAACTCTCAAAACTCAGCTTTTTGCTTCAAACTTTCAAAACCTTTTGAAACCTAACACAACTTTGCAGGAGCTGCTAATAAATCAGGGGAGACGTGGCCAATCTTCTGGACAGGGTTTGGAGCCAACACCTGTCCAAAAGGCTGACTAAGGAATGCTCAATAGTTGGCTAGCCAACTCAGCTTCGGCTGCCGAATCGCATGCAAAACCATGCAACCTTCGGGGGCCGAATCTGAGCTTCGGAAGCCCAACATTGGGCACTTTCGGCGGCCGAACTTACCTTCGGCGGCTGAACTTGGCAAAAGTCCCCATAAACTTTTCTCTTCAAAACACATAGCATTTTAACTTGAAAACCTTAAAACAAAACATAACACTTAAGCAAACATAAAGCCTACCCTTCGATAGAATTCCAACACCTCGGATTCCACCAGACGACAGGAATTCCGGTGCCGGATTCTAGCCGGGTATTACATTCTCCCCCCTTAAGAACATTCGTCCTCGGATGTTCCTAAAGCAAACAAAAAAGCACAACAAAGAGGAGGAACTAACCTCAAAACAAATATGGATACTGCTGGAGCATAGACTCTCGCGTCTCCCACGTACACTCTTCTAGATTATGGTGGTTCCATAGGACTTTCACCATTGGAATTTCCTTGTTCCTTAGCTGTCTGATCTGTGTGTCCAGAATCCGCACTGGCTGCTCTATGTAGGTGAGATCTGGAAGAATCTCCACCTCAGGCTCACTCAGAACCTGATTTGGATCTGACACAAACTACCGTAGCATAGACACATGAAATACCGGGTGAATCCGCTCCATAGAAGCAGGCAAATCTAGCTTATACGACACATTTCTGATCCTCTGCAAAATCTCAAAGGGTCCAATGTATCGTGGAGCTAACTTACCCTTCTTTCCAAAACTAACCACTCCTTTCATTGGAGACACTTTCAGCAATACCCAATTACCCTCCTGGAACTCTAACTGTTTTCTACGTACGTCTGCATAGCTTTTCTGTCTACTCTGCGCTGTTCTGATTCGCTCTCTGATCACTGGCACTATTCTACTGGTAATCTCTATCAACTCTAGCCCTGCAAGAGCTTTCTCTCCTACCTCTTCCCAGCAAACAGGTGATCTGCACTTCCTCCCATACAATGCTTCATAAGGAGCCATTCCAATGCTAGCATGATGACTGTTATTGTTGGCAAACTCCACCAGAGGTAGATGCTGCCTCCAAGAACCGCCAAAGTCTAACACACACAATCGAAGCATATCTTCTATGGTCTAGATGGTCCTCTCAGACTGTCCATCAGTCTGTGTGTGGAAAGCAGTGCTAAACTCTAGTCTCGTGCCTATCGCACTCTGCAGACTTCGCCAAAACCTAGAGGTAAACTGAGGTCCTCTGTCTAAAACTATAGACACTGGAACGCCATGTAATCTCACTATCTCATCCAGATAGACCTGTGCCAACTTATCCACAGAATAGTTACTCCGTACTGGAAGAAAATGAGCAGATTTCGTGAGTCTGTCCACAATCACCCATATAGAGTCTATCCTGTTGGACGCTGCTGGTAAACCCACAACAAAATCCATAGCTATGTTTTCCCATTTCCACTCTGGAATCGGCAGTGGGTTAAGCATTCCTGCTGGTTTCTGATGCTCTAGTTTCACCCTTTGACAAACCTCACAGGCTGTCACAAACTGCGCCACTTCTTTCTTCATGGCTGGCCACCAATATACTCTCTTTAAATCCTGATACATCTTGGTGGCTCCTGGGTGAACACTATACCTTGCATTATGAGCTTCCCTCATAATGTCTTCCTTTAGACTGCTTTTATCTGGTACACAAAGTCGACTCCCATAACGAAGGATCCCTTTGCTGTCAAATCTAAACTCTGCATTGTTGCCTGACTGAACCATCCTGGCAATTCTCATCAACTCAGGGTCCTCGTGCTGTCTCTGAGCTATCTGTTCCAAAAACACAGGTGTCACTCTCATCTGTGCTATCAACGCACCTGTACCAGACAACTCTAGCTGTAACCCTTCTTCTAAGAGCTTATAAAGCTCCCTCACGACTGGTCTTCGCTCTGCTGCGATATGGGATAAACTGCCTAGTGACTTCCGGCTTAGGGCATCTGCTACAACATTCGCCTTACCCGGATGATACTGGATCTTACAATCATAATGACTGAGCAATTCTACCCATCTTCTCTGCCTCAAATTCAGCTCTCTCTGACTCAAGATGTACTGTAAACTCTTATGATCGGTGAAGATCTCGCATTTAACCCCATAGAGGTAATGCCGCCTCATCTTAAGTGCAAAGATAACTGCTGCCATCTCTAGGTCATGGGTAGGGTAATTCAACTCGTGCTTCTTGAACTGTCTAGAAGCATAAGCTATCACCCTATCACTCTGAATTAGAACACAGCCCAATCCCACTCGAGATGCATCACAGAACACTGTGAACTCCTCATTACTGCTAGGCAGAGCTAAAACTGGTGCTGTTGTCAATCTCCTCTTGAGCTCCTCAAAGCTCTCTTCACACTGGTCTGACCAGACAAACTTCTGGTTCTTCTGAGTTAGTTTGGTCATAGGAGCCGCTATCTTCGAGAAGTCCTGAACGAACCTCCTGTAGTAACCTGCCAGTCCCAGAAAGCTTTTAATCTCAGTCACTGTAGTGGGTCTGGGCCAGTTAGCTATAGCCTCTATCTTCTTGGGATCCACCTCAATACCCTCTGCTGATACTACATGTCCCAAGAAGGAAATGCTCCTTAACCAAAACTCACACTTCGAGAACTTGGCATATAAACCATGCTCTCTCAGTGTCTGCAAAACTATCCGCAGATGCTGGGCATGCTCCTCTACATCTCTGGAATACACTAAGATATCATCGATAAAGACAATCACAAAGTGATCCAGAAACTCACTGAAAACTCTATTCATGAGATCCATGAATGCTGCAGGGGCGTTAGTCAACCCGAACGACATTACTAAGAACTCATAATGCCCATATCTGGTCCTGAAAGCTGTCTTAGGCACATCTGCCTCTCTGACTCTCAACTGATGATATCCGGATCTCAGATCTATTTTAGAGAAACAACCTGCTCCAGCTAGCTAGTCAAATAGATCATCAATCCTAGGCAAAGGATATCTATTCTTGGTAGTGACCTTGTTCAACTGTCTGTAGTCAATACAAAGTCTGAGGGATCCATCCTTCTTTCTGACAAAGAGCACTGGAGCACCCCAAGGTGAGGTACTAGGGCGGATGAAACCCTTATCTACCAAGTCCTGCAACTGTGCTTTCAACTCTTTTAACTCTGCTGGTGCCATCCTGTAGGGAGGAATAGAGATAGGTCTGGTACCAGGTAGCAATTCTATCTCAAACCCTATCTCCCTATCAGGTGGTAGTCCTGGTAAGTCGTCTGGGAACACATCAAGAAACTCTCGGACTACTGGTATTGTGGCTGGTTCCCTAACCTGACTATCTAGCTCCCTCACATGAGCTAGATACCCCTGACAACCCCTCCTAAGCAAACGACGAGCCTGAAGGGCTGAAATCATACCTCTGGGTGTACCTCTCCTGTCTCCTCTGAAGACACACTCTGACCCATCCTGGTCTCTGAGACTCACTATCTTCTCTCTACAGTCCAAAGTAGCACTATATGCAGATAACCAATCCATCCCTAGAATGACATCAAAATCTGTCAAGTCTAGAACCACAAGGTCAGCTGGAAGGTATCTACCCTCTATGAACACTGGACTGAAACGACAGACTGACACTGCCACTGATGGGTCACATTTAGGTCCACTGACCCAGAGAGGATACTCTAACTCAGAACTGATCAAACCCAATCTCTCTATGGCTCTCGAAGCAATAAAGGAATGAGAAGCACCGGGGTCCATCAAAGCATACACATCTGAACACCCAATGATGAGATTACCTGACACCACTGTGTTCGACGTGTTAGCCTCCTCCTGTGTCACAGTGAAAATCTGTGCTGGGGCTACCGGATTTCCACCTCGGGAACCTGCTGCTGAAGTAGAGGCTACCCCTCTCCCTCTACCTCTGCCACTACTCTGAGGTACGGCTGGAGCTGCTGGCTGTACTACTGGCTGTACCACACTGCCTGAACTCATCTGCTGGGATGGTGCAAAAGTCATCTGAGGACAATCCCGAGCAATATGCCCTTCCTGTCCACATCTAAAACAAGCGGTAGATCCCATTCGACAAGTCCCTACATGTGGTCTTCCACATCTTCTGCACACTGGAGCTGTGCCAGAGCTTGAGCCACTACCTATTCCCATACCTGACTTGACTTTACTCCAGAACTTACTCTTTGTACCTTTTGCTCTATCCCATCTTTTGCTACCTGACGCTACTGCACTGGGGGCTTTAGAACCCGAAGCCTGTGCCTTTGACTGTTTCTGAATATTGGCACTAGCTTCCATTTTCCTGGCTGCGTCCACTATCGTGTGGAAACTCTCCTTTTCTGCTGGAAGAATCAAGCAAGAATACCTGGGATGCAGTCTCATAGTATATCTCCTTGCCTTCTTCTGATCAGTATCATAGGCTTGACCCACATACTAAAGCAAATCCGGGAACTTATCTGTGAATTCATCAACACTCATCTCATCTGTCTGTCTCAACTGTTCAAACTCTATTACTTTCATCTCCCTGGAGCTATCAGGAAAAGCCCACCCTGCAAATTCATTGGCGAACACTCCCCACGACATGCTATCAATCCTGGGCTCCATATAGTTCTTAAACAAATCTCTGGCTTTCTTACACTTCAATGTAAACCCCGCCATCTCAATGGCTCTACTATCATCAGCTCCCAATTCACTGGTTATCATCCTAACTGATCTGAGGTATTCAAAAGGATCATCTCCCGTGTTATATTTAGGAGCATCCAATTTCAAGTACTCCGTCATTTGTACTTTACCTCCAGATGAGCAAGGTTGAGGTATTTGGGCAATAGGGGCTACTGGTTCTGGTGGTGGTGGTGGAGGTACTGGTTCATTGAGCTCTGGGTGTGCTGCACTAGGATGAGTAGGGGAAGATGGATACATAGGATATGGTGGATAATAGTAAGGATAAGGCATATATGGCATGTATGTAGGATATGGGTCAAATCGAGAGTACTCCGACATACCTTCCATCGGATACTCTGGATCCTGGAAAACAGCTGGATAATCAAATCCTGAGGTCTGAACGCCTCCCTGAGAGTCTCCCATACCTTCATCCATAGACGGATCAGTCTCCATAGCCTCCCTCACTTCCTCCTCTGATCTTCCTCCTCTCACTGTACCCCTTCTGCTCTCGTCTATAGACCTTCTAGGGTCTATTGACGTACCTTCCCTGCTAGATCTCTGAGACCTTGCCCTTGGCAATGCAGGAGGACGAGCAGCTGTTCTTTCACTATCTGGTGGGACTCCAGTCAATCGAGCTGATCGACGAGTTCCTCTCATCTTTACTTTCTGAAAAACATAATATAGCACTTTAACATATTAACCTCACATAACAATAATGCACATGCATAACTCATGGCAGTAAACAGATAAGACTCAACACCCTATCCTAGTGGACATGATTTCTTACTGTGCTTGACCACTTCTATCCTCTATGAGCCCGACACTATCTCTATAGGTCCGATCATGTGAACCTAGGGCTCTGATACCAATATGTAACGACCTCAAATTGGACCGTCACCGGCGCTAGGATTCAGGTCGGCTTAAGGCCGCCAGAACTCGTAGCAAGCCTGCTATACTCTCTGTGTACCTGTAAAACTCATACACGATCATACATTTTCTGTGAAAATAAAAACTCTTTGCTGAACCACGGCTTAACCTGTGCATGCACTATCTCTGTACTCTGTACTCTGTACTCTGTACTCTGTACTCCCTGACTAGAGCTTGCTCTAGATGGGTTCATTCATACCTGTTAAGCCTGGTTTTTCACATACTCTGTAAAACATATACATATACAGATCATGTACATAACAAAAGCTTTACAACACAACATAACGAAGTCAAGCACAACTCTACCTTAATACACAACTATTACAGCTCTTTAACATTTACATGTCCACTCTATACTATTACAAGCTCTTTCTGTACTCTGCTGGACTGTCCCTGTACACTGTTTACTGAACCTGCAAAACTGGGGTTAAGGGAGTGGGATGAGCTCTATAGCCCAATGAGTAGAACAGGAAAACATCTCAGTAAAATATGATCTCATGGAATGCATCATATCACAAACAATCCATATCAAAGGTAAACCTGTCACCACATAGTCCCAGTAACTCTATGCTAGGGCATAGAATCGAGCACCTGTTCTTCCTGTGATATATGTATATGTGTATATAACACCTCTGTACTTACCATTGCCAGGGCGTAGTCAAAGGCTCCTGGAATTTACTATATACTTGCCAGGGCATAGTCAAAGGCTCCTGAACTTCTCTATACCTGCCAGGGCGTAGTCAAAGGCTCCTGGACTTTCTGTCTGGAACTATTGGATCATTCAGCATTTACCCACACCAACAATATAGCTATGCAATGCACATCTTTGTGAGTTCTAATGCAATTAACCTATTGCATAAACATGATGCATGAAAGATGCTAAAAGCAGTTAATGTCTTAATTAAAATGAGTCAGAAGTTTAGTTCCACTCACCTCTGGCTACCTGGACTGACTGACTGTGCAGGTTCTGAAAACTCTGAGCAGAACTCACTGCTGCTCTCTCTGGTTCCTCTGGTCTGTATAGGTACAGAGAAAACTTAAATGAGGGACCAAACTAGCGTATGACCACTCGATTAAACTCCCCAAGAATCCCCTTAAACTCACTTCAAAACTCATGCAAAGCATGCAAAGGAAAGCTGGACAGAACACTTTCGGCGGCAGGTTCGGCGGCCGAAAGTCCTCTCCAGAGACGAAACTCAAGCACCTTCGGCGGCCGAAGCTCTTCTTTCGGCGGCCGAAGCTCTTCTTTCGGGGGCTAGTTTCGGGGGCCAAAAGGCAC
Source organism: Manihot esculenta (assembly GCF_001659605.2). Taxonomy (NCBI): domain Eukaryota; kingdom Viridiplantae; phylum Streptophyta; class Magnoliopsida; order Malpighiales; family Euphorbiaceae; genus Manihot; species Manihot esculenta. The sequence goes on from NC_035167.2 coordinate 24,508,795, forward strand.
TCCAGAGACGAAAGTCTCTAACCTTCGGCGGCCGAATCCCCCAAACAGAGCCGAACATGCAAAACTCTCGGGGGCAAGCTGTGGCAGCTAAAGCCACCATGCAAGAGGTTCGGCGGCCGAATGATCCTTCTGCTGCCGAACCTGAGTTCATCCAAAACTCAGCCCCGATGGCAAACAAGCTCCTCCATCCCTTCAAGCTCTCAAAACATGCATACCTCAACTCCTCTACACACATATACTCATGTATATGTATAAAGGGGTCCCAAACTACCTAAGCACCCCAACAAACACATCAAAGATAACACATAATCATGCTTACATGCATAAACCATTAAAACAACACCCTTCAGCACCCAAGCATGCATCTCTACCCACCCTTTAGGATAAAACTGTTGTAAATCATTAAAACATGTTCAAGATCTTCACTTACCTTCTGTAACCAAGAAGATGAACGATCTGAACAAAGAGAAATGGATCAACTCCTCCTCAAAGTCATAAACTCTCAAAACTCAGCTTTTTGCTTCAAACTTTCAAAACCTTTTGAAACCTAACACAACTTTGCAGGAGCTGCTAATAAATCAGGGGAGACGTGGCCAATCTTCTAGACAGGGTTTGGAGCCAACACCTGTCCAAAAGGCTGACTAAGGAATGCTCAATAGTTGGCTAGCCAACTCAGCTTCGGCTGCCGAATCGCATGCAAAACCATGCAACCTTCGGGGGCCGAATCTGAGCTTTGGAAGCCGAACATTGGGCACTTTCGGCGGCCGAACTTACCTTCGGCGGTCGAACTTGGCAAAAGGCCCCATAAACTTTTATCTTCAAAACACATAGCATTTTAACTTGAAAACCTTAAAACAAAACATAACACTTAAGCAAACATAAAGCCTACCCTTCGATAGAATTCCAACACCCCGGATTCCACCAGACGACAGGAATTCCGGTGCCGGATTCTAGCCGGGTATTACAATTGTCACCGGTGATGGTTGCATCTCCATTTGCCAGGGGAGCAAGCAAGTACGAATCACAAATGTAAGGTGCAGACACGGGCATGGCATTAGTGTTGGAAGCTTAGGAAGGTACGAGAAGGAAGAACCTGTGTCCGGAATTTATGTAAAGAATTGCACAATATACGACACTGACAATGGCGTGAGAATTAAGACTTGGCCCGCATTGTATGGTGGCATTGCGTCGAATATCCATTTCGAGGACATCGTCATGCAGAACGTCAGCAATCCCATCATTATAGATCAAATGTACTGCCCATGGAACCTATACAATCGGAAGGTAACTTTTTAATTTTCATTTTTTTTCAACCAAAAAGGGGAATCTTTTTTATTATTATTATTTATTCATAGAGATCATATAGTTGTGTGATGTTGGCTAGAAGAATACATTTATACTAAAATATTGTACCTTTTTTCAGAAGCCATCAAAAGTTCAAATCAGCGACGTCAGCTTCAAGAATATTCAAGGATCGTCAAGAACGCCCACGACCGTTCAAATTACGTGCAGCAGCAGCGTACCATGCAAGGACATTGTGCTTTCTAACGTTAACCTCAAGTACACCGGATCTAAGGGATCTGCAAAATCTGTTTGTACAAATGTTAAGCCTAGGATTATAGGAAAGTTGATTCCGGGAGGATGCTAATGCACTCATTTGTTGATTCTTTTTATAAATGGAGAAAATTTCTCGATTGCACATTGCAATTCATTCTTCAACTTTTCAAATTTAAATGAACTAGATCAAATATGACTAAAACCAATAACTAAAATATTTCAAATTTAACTGATATTAACAGTACGTAAATAATTTTTTAAGACCTCAATCGTAAAAATTGCAAAATGAAATAAAAAAAGACAATTTATTAAATGAACTTATTAATTTAATTGTCAAAATTCAAATTAAAATGCTATAATTCAATTGTATCAAAATTTTACTTTATCGAAGTTCAGAATGATTCATTTCTTAATTAAAAAACTATAATTCGAAATTAAGAAATCAAAACGAAATTTATTTCCCTGTAATCCTAGCCCTACCATCATAATTAAAATATTGCAATTCAAAATTTTTTTTTCCTTTTTTAATTAGCGCAATATAATTCGAAGAAAATATATATATCAGTCTGCTCCAAAATTTTGCCTTCGCTTTTTTGGTGTAATTTATTTCCTAATGTAACTGTTTTAAGGAATCGAGGAAACAAAAATAATATACCGCTGTAAGGAGACGAAATGTGCTACAAAGCTCGTTGTGAATTTTTTTTTTCTTTTTGCTGCGTTCCATTTAAAAGCAAATGATTACAACCGAAGCTGAATATATTGTCAACGCTGAAATAAAGTACGCATAAAATATTACGGTGCGTCTTCACTCAAGAAAAGAGAGAAAAGATGCGGTATGTTTTTTTTTTCTTTCCTCTTTTCTTCTTTCTTTTTTTTTCTTGTACTTGTCAGAAAACAGTGCGTATGCACGCGCGAGAAAAGGAATTGCGGGTGCGGCAACACCAATCCTTCCGCGTCCAACACGACTAGAATTGCGGAAGTACGAAAAAGGTTGTTGCGCAAGTTATATAGGGTTCCAGTATAAAACAATATGTTTGGAGAGAACTGCGCAGGTTGTAGTTGTTAGTTGCAGGCTAGCGCACGCAGCCTTTTTTCGCCTAAAACAATTAAAGCAACAAAAAGAAGGAATGCGTGAAAATGCTACAGCCTGTAATAAACCTTGAGTAAATTAAACGAGCCAGTTGACATATAAAAGGCCTTTCGGAGGAGGGGAAATTCACAGACATTTACGAAACAATATAAGCTATAGATATCAAAAGAGAGGAAGCGCCTTTGAAAGAGAGACATGGGTTCCAAGGCACATGTATGCATAGTATACCTATTGTTGCTGTTTGCTTTTACCAGCGAAGCTCTGCCCAATACCTTTGATGTCACGAAATATGGTGCCAAGGCAGGATCGGATATCACTAAGGTATGGAAGTAAATTCGATTCTCGATATCGCGACGGTATTTCCTAGATTGTTGCGGCCAGGTTTTTCATTCCCGTTTTCGTTTTTAGGCTTTATTGAGTGCGTGGAAAGAGGGATGTGCAGCAGCGAGTCCCGGCAAAGTAGTGGTACCAAAAGGGAAGTACTTTTTAGGCGTGGTGGATTTGATAGGCCCTTGCAAGGGTGCCATGCATCTTCCAGTGGAAGGAACGTTGGTGGCGCCAGCAAAAGCTAGCCAACACAGCAAGAATAGCTGGGTTACATTGAGATACCTGGACCGATTAACGGTATCCGGTGGCGGGGCCTTTGACGGACAAGGAGAAATTGCTTGGGAGCGAGCGCACTGTGGCGACAGATGCAAGACACCACTTTCAATTGTAAGCAAAACCGAATGCTACTTTACAAAACAACAGCCATTCATAGACCCGTTCATGGCAGCAATACTAATAATGTTTTCTTTGCGTAATTGCTGTATCAAAACTATACCAGAACCTACGATTTGACTTCGTCACCAACAGCATAGTTGAGGACGTAACTTCCATCGATAGCAAGCAGTTCCACATCAATGTCCTCGGCAGCAAAAACCTCACCTTCCAGCGGTTTTCAGTGAAAGCCCCGGGACATAGTCTCAACACCGATGGAATTCACATTGGACGATCGGAGGGGATCAACATAATTAATTCAAACATTGTCACCGGTGATGATTGCATCTCCATTGGCCAGGGGAGCAAGCAAGTACGAATCACAAATGTAAGGTGCGGACACGGGCATGGCATTAGTGTTGGAAGCTTAGGAAAGTACGAGAAGGAAGAACCTGTGTCCAGAATTTATGTAAAGAATTGCACAATATACGACACTGACAATGGCGTGAGAATTAAGACTTGGCCCGCATTGTATGGTGGCATTGAGTCGAATATCCATTTCGAGGACATCGTCATGCAGAACGTCAGCAATCCCATCATTATAGATCAAATGTACTGCCCATGGAACCTATGCAATCGGAAGGTAACTTTTTAATTTTCATTTTTTTTCCAACCAAAAAGGGGAATCTTTTTTATTATTATTATTTATTCATGGAGATCATATAGTTGTGTGATGTTGGCTAGAAGAATACATTTATACAAAAATATTGTGCCTTTTTTCAGAAGCCATCAAAAGTTCAAATCAGCGACGTCAGCTTCAAGAATATTCAAGGATCGTCAAGAACGGGCCGTTCAAATTACGTGTAGCAGCAGCGTACCATGTAAGGACATTGTGCTTTCTAACGTTAACCTCAAGTACACCGGATGTAAGGGATCTGCGAAATCTGTTTGTACAAATGTTAAGCCTAGGATTATAGGAAAGTTGATTCTGGGAGGATGCTAATGCACTCATTTGTTGATTCTTTATATAAATGGAGAAAATTTCTCGATTGCACATTGCAATTCATTCTTCAACTTTTCAAATTTAAATGAACTAGATCAAATATGATTAAAACCAATAACTAAAATATTTCAAATTTAACTGATATTAACAGTACGTAAATAATTTTTTAAGACCTCAATCGTAAAAATTGCAAAATGAAATAAAAAAAGACAATTTATTAAATGAACTTATTAATTTAATAGTCAAAATTCAAATTAAAATGCTATAATTCAATTGTATCAAAATTTTACTTTATCGAAGTTCAGAATGATTCATTTCTTAATTAAAAAACTATAATTCGAAATTAAGAAATCAAAACGAAATTTATTTCCCTGTAATCCTACCCCTACCATCATAATTAAAATATTGCAATTCAAAATTTTTTTTTCTTTTTTAATTAGCGCAATATAATTCGAAGAAAATATATATATCAGTCTGCTCCAAAATTTTGTCTTCGCTTTTTTGACGTAATTTATTTCCTAATGTAACTGTTTTAAGGAATCGAGGAAACAAAAATAATATACCGCTGTAAGGACACGAAATGATTACAACCGAAGCTGAATTTCTCGTTGTGAATTTCTGTTTTTTTTTCTTTTTGCTGCGTTCCATTTAAAAGCAAATGATTACAACCGAAGCTGAATATATTGTCGACGCTGAAATAAAGTACGCATAAAATATTACGGTGCGTCTTCACTCAAGAAAAGAGAGAAAAGATGCGGTAAGTTTTTTTTTTTCTTTCCTCTTTTCTTCTTTCTTTTTTTTTTTCTTGTACTTGTCAGAAAACAGTGCGTATGCACTCGCGAGAAAAGGAATTGCGGGTGTGGCAACACCGATCCTTCCGCGTCCAACACGACTAGAATTGCGGAAGTACGAAAAAGGTTGTTGCGCAAGTTATATAGGGTTCCAGTATAAAACAATTTGTTTGGAGAGAAGTGCGCAGGTTGTAGTTGTTAGTTGCAGGCTAGCGCACGCAGTCTTTTTTAGCCTAAAACAATTAAAGCAAGAAAAAGAAGGAAAAACAGAAAACGGAATGCGTGAAAATGCTACAGCCTGTAATAAACCTTGAGTAAATTAAACGAGCCACTTGACATAGAAAAGGCCTTTCGGAGGAGGGAAAATTCACAAACATTTACGAAACAATATAGGCTATAGATATCGAAAGAGAGGAAGCGCCTTTGAAAGAGAGACATGGGTTCCAAGGCACATGTATGCACAATATACTTCTTGTTGCTGTTTGCTTTTACCAGCGAAGCTCTGCCCAATACCTTTGATGTCACGAAATATGGTGCCAAGGCAGGATCGAATATCACTAAGGTATGGAAGTAAATTCGATTCTCGATATCGCGACGGTATTTCCTAGATTGTTGCGGCCAGGTTTTTCATTTTCGTTTTCGTTTTTAGGCTATATTGAGTGCGTGGAAAGAGGGATGTGCAGCAGCGGGTTCCGGCAAAGTCGTGGTACCAAAAGGGAAGTACTTTTTAGGCGTGGTGGATTTGATAGGCCCTTGCAAGGGTGCCATGCATCTTCAAGTGGAAGGAACGTTGGTGGCGCCCGCAAAAGCTAGCCAACACAGCAAGGATAGCTGGGTTACATTGAGATACCTGGACCGATTAAAGGTATCCGGTGGCAGGGCCTTCGACAGACAAGGAGAAATTGCTTGGGAGCGAGCGCACTGTGGCGACAGATGCAAGACACCACTTCCAATTGTAAGCAAAACCGAATGCTACTTTACAAAACAACAGCCATTCATAGACCCGTTCATGGCAGCAATACTAATAATGTTTTCTTTGCGTAATTGATGTATCAAAACTGTACCAGAACCTACGGTTTGACTTCGTCACCAACAGCATAGTTGAGGACGTAACTTCCATCGATAGCAAGCAGTTCCACGTCAATGTCCTCGGCAGCAAAAACCTCACCTTCCAGCGGTTTTCAGTGAAAGCCCTGGGACATAGTCTCAACACCGATGGAATTCACATTGGACGATCAGAGGGGATCAACATAATTAATTCAAACATTGTCACCAGTGATGATTGCATCTCCATTGGCCAGGGGAGCAAGCAAGTACGAATCACAAATGTAAGGTGCGGACACGGGCAGGTCATTAGTGTTGGAAGCTTAGGAAAGTACGAGAAGGAAGAACCTGTGTCCGGAATTTATGTAAAGAATTGCACAATATACGACACTGACAATGGCGTGAGAATTAAGACTTGGCCCGCATTGTATGGTGGCATTGCGTCGAATATCCATTTCGAGGACATCGCCATGCAGAATGTCAGCAATCCCATCATTATAGATCAAATGTACTGCCCATAGAACCTATGCAATCGGAAGGTAACTTTTTAATTTTCATTTTTTTAAACAAAAAAGGGGAATCTTTTTTATTATTATTATTTATTCATGGAGATCATATAGTTGTGTGATGTTGGCTAGAAGAATACATTTATACTAAAATATTGTGCCTTTTTTCAGAAGCCATCAAAAGTTCAAATCAGCGACGTCAGCTTCAAGAATATTCAAGGATCGTCAAGAACGCCCACGGCCGTTCAAATTACGTGCAGCAGCAGCGTACCATGCAAGGACATTGTGCTTTCTAACGGTAACCTCAAGTACACCGGATCTAAGGGATCTGCAAAATCTGTTTGTACAAATGTTAAGCCTAGGATTATAGGAAAGTTGTTTCCGGGAGGATGCTAATGCACTCATTTGTTGATTCTTTATATAAATGGAGAAAATTTCTCGATTGCACATTGCAATTCATTCTTCAACTTTTCAAATTTAAATGAACTATATCAAATATGATTAAAACCAATAACTAAAATATTTCAAATTTAACTGATATTAACAGTACGTAAATAATTTTTTAAGACCTCAATCGTAAAAATTGCAAAATGAAATAAAAACAGACAATTTATTAAATGAACTTATTAATTTAATTGTCAAAACTCAAATTAAAATGCTATAATTCAATTGTATCAAAATTTTACTTTATCGAAGTTCAGAATGATTCATTTCTTAATTAAAAAACTATAATTCGAAATTAAGAAATCAAAACAAAATTTATTCCCTGTAATCCTAGCCCTACCATCATAATTAAAATATTGCAATTCAAAATTTTTTTTTTCCTTTTTTCATTAGCGCAATATAATTCGAAGAAAATACATATATCAGTCTGCTCCAAAATTTTGTCTTCGCTTTTTTGGCGTAATTTATTTCCTAATGTAACTGTTTTAAGGAATCGAGGAAAAATAATAATATACCGCTGTAAGGAGACGAAATGTGCTACAAAGCTCGTTGTGAATTTCTTTTTTTTTGTTTTTTCTTTTTGCTGCGTTCCATTTAAAAGCAAATGATTACAACCGAAGCTGAATATATTGTCGACGCTGAAATAAAGTACGCATAAAATATTACGGTGCGTCTTCACTCAAAAAAAGAGAGAATAGATGCGGTAAGTTTTTTTTTTCTTTCCTCTTTTCTTCTTTCTTTTTTTTTTCTTGTACTTGTCAGAAAACAGTGCGTATGCACGCGCGAGAAAAGGAATTGCGGGTGCGGCAACACCGATCCTTCTGCGTCCAACACGACTAGAATTGCGGAAGTACAAAAAAGGTTGTTGCGCAAGTTATATAGGGTTCCAGTATAAAACAATATGTTTGGAGAGAAGTGCGCAGGTTGTAGTTGTTAGTTGCAGCCTAGTGCACGCAGCCTTTTTTCGCCTAAAACAATTAAAGCAACAAAAAGAAGGAAAAACAGAAAACGGAATGCGTGAAAATGCTACAGCCTGTAATAAGCCTTGAGTAAATTAAACGAGCCACTTGACATATAAAAGGCCTTTCGGAGGAGGGGAAATTCACAAAAATTTACGAAACAATATAAGCTATAGATATCGAAAGAGAGAAAGCGCGTTTGAAAGAGAGACATGGGTTCCAAGGCACATGTATGCACAGTATATCTGTTGTTGCTGTTTGCTTTTACCAGCGAAGCTCTGCCCAATACCTTTGATGTCACGAAATATGGTGCCAAGGCAGGATCGGATATCACTAAGGTATGGAAGTAAATTCGATTCTCGATATCGCGACGGTATTTCCTAGATTGTTGCGGCCAGGTTTTTCATTCCCGTTTTCATTTTTAGGCTTTATTGAGTGCATGAAAAAGAGGGATGTGCAGCAGCGGGTTCCAGCAAAGTCGTGGTACCAAAAGGTAAGTACTTTTTAGGCGTGGTGGATTTGATAGGCCCTTGCAAGAGTGCCATGCATCTTCAAGTGGAAGGAACGTTGGTGGCGCCAGCAAAAGCTAGCCAACACATCAAGAATAGCTGGGTTACATTGAGATACCTAGACCGATTAACGGTATCCGGTGGCAGGGCCTTCGACGGACAAGGAGAAATTGCTTGGGAGCGAGCGCACTGTGGCGACAGATGCAAGACACCATTTCCAATTGTAAGCAAAACCGAATGCTACTTTACAAAACAACAGCCATTCATAGACCCGTTCATTGCAGTAATACTAATAATGTTTTCTTTGCGTAATTGCTGTATCAAAACTGTACCAGAACCTAGGGTTTGACTTCGTCACCAACAGCATAGTTGAGGACGTAACTTCCATCGATAGCAAGCAGTTCCACGTCAATGTCCTCAGCAGCAAAAACCTCACCTTCCTGCGGTTTTCAGTAAAAGCCCCGGGACATAGTCTCAACACCGTTGGAATTCACATTGGACGATCGGAAGGGATCAACATAATTAATTCAAACATTGTCACCGGTGATGATTGCATCTCCATTGGCCAGGGGAGCAGGCAAGTACGAATCACAAATGTAAGGTGCGGACACGGGCATGGCATTAGTGTTGGAAGCTTAGGAAAGTACGAGAGGAATAACCTGTGTCCGGAATTTATGTAAAGAATTGCACAATATACGACACTGACAATGGCGTGAGAATTAAGACTTGGCCCGTATTGTATAGTGGCATTGCGTCAAATATCCATTTCGAGGACATCGTCATGCAGAACGTCAGCAATCCCATCATTATAGATCAAATGTACTGCCCATGGAACCTATGCAATCGAAGGGTAACTTTTTAATTTTCATTTTTTTTCAACCAAAAAGGGGAATCTTTTTTATTATTATTATTTATTCATGGAGATCATATAGTTGTGTGATGTTGGCTAGAAGAATACATTTATACTAAAATATTGTACCTTTTTTCAGAAGCCATCAAAAGTTCAAATCAGCGACGTCAGCTTCAAGAATATTCAAGGATCGTCAAGAACGCCCACGGCCGTTCAAATTACGTGCAGTAGCAGCATACCATGCAACTACATTGTGCTTTCTAACGTTAACCTCAAGTACACCGGATCTAAGGGATCTGCAAAATCTGTTTGTACAAATGTTAAGCCTAGGATTATAGGAAAGTTGATTCCGGGAGGATGCTAATGCACTCATTTGTTCATTCTTTATATAAATGGAGAAAATTTCTCGATTGCACATTGCAATTCATTCTTCAACTTTTCAAATTTAACTGAACTAGATCCAATATGATTAAAACCAATAACTAAAATATTTCAAATTTAACTGATATTAACAGTACGTAAATAATTTTTTAAGACCTCAATCGTAAAAATTGCAAAATGAAACAAAAAAAGACAATTTATTAAATGAACTTATTAATTTAATTGTCAAAACTCAAATTAAAATGCTATAATTCAATTGTATCAAAATTTTACTTTATCGAAGTTCAGAATGATTCATTTCTTAATTAAAAAACTATAATTCGAAATTAAGAAATCAAAACAAAATTTATTTCCCTGTAATCCTAGCCCTACCATCATAATTAAAATATTGCAATTCAAATTTTTTTTTCCTTTTTTCATTAGCGCAATATAATTCGAAGAAAATATATATATCAGTCGGCTCCAAAATTTTGCCTTCGCTTTTTTGGCGTAATTTATTTCCTAATGTAACTGTTTTAAGGAATCGAGGAAAAATAATAATATACCGCTGTAAGGAAACGAAATGTGCTACAAAGCTCGTTGTGAATTTCTTTTTTTTTTTGTTTTTTCTTTTTGCTGCGTTCCATTTAAAAGCAAATGATTACAACCGAAGCTGAATATATTGTCGACGCTGAAATAAAGTACGCATAAAATATTACGGTGCGTCTTCACTCAAAAAAAGAGAGAATAGATGCGGTAAGTTTTTTTTTTCTTTCCTCTTTTCTTCTTTCTTTTTTTTTTCTTGTACTTGTCAGAAAACAGTGCGTATGCACGCGCGAGAAAAGGAATTGCGGGTGCGGCAACACCGATCCTTCTACGTCCAACACGACTAGAATTGCGGAAGTACGAAAAAGGTTGTTGCGCAAGTTATATAGGGTTCCAGTATAAAACAATATGTTTGGAGAGAAGTGCGCAGGTTGTAGTTGTTAGTTGCAGCCTAGCGTACGCAGCCTTTTTTCGCCTAAAACAATTAAAGCAACAAAAAGAAGGAAAAACAGAAAACAGAATGCGTGAAAATGCTACAGCCTGTAATAAGCCTTGAGTAAATTAAACGAGCCACTTGACATATAAAAGGCCTTTCGGAGGAGGGGAAATTCACAAACATTTACGAAACAATATAAGCTATAGATATCGAAAGAGAGAAAGCGCCTTTGAAAGAGAGACATGGGTTCCAAGGCACATGTATGCACAGTATATCTATTGTTGCTGTTTGCTTTTACCAGCGAAGCTCTGCCCAATACCTTTGATGTCACGAAATATGGTGCCAAGGCAGGATCGGATATCACTAAGGTATGGAAGTAAATTCGATTCTCGATATCGCGACGGTATTTCCTAGATTGTTGCGGCCAGGTTTTTCATTCCCGTTTTCATTTTTAGGCTTTATTGAGTGCATGGAAAGAGGGATGTGCAGCAGCGGGTTCCGGCAAAGTCGTGGTACCAAAAGGTAAGTACTTTTTCGGCGTGGTGGATTTGATAGGCCCTTGCAAGAGTGCCATGCATCTTCAAGTGGAAGGAACGTTGGTGGCGCCAGCAAAAGCTAGCCAACACATCAAGAATAGCTGGGTTACATTGAGATACCTGGACCGATTAACGGTATCCGGTGGCGGGGCCTTCGACGGACAAGGAGAAATTGCTTGGGAGCGAGTGCACTGTGGCGACAGATGCAAGACACCACTTCCAATTGTAAGCAAAACCGAATGCTACTTTACAAAACAACAGCCATTCATAGACCCGTTCATTGCAGCAATACTAATAATGTTTTCTTTGCGTAATTGCTGTATCAAAACTGTACCAGAACCTAGGGTTTGACTTCGTCACCAACAACATAGTTGAGGACGTAACTTCCATCGATAGCAAGCAAATCCACGTCAATGTCCTCGGCAGCAAAAACCTCACCTTCCAGCGGTTTTCAGTAAAAGCCCCGGGACATAGTCTCAACACCGATGGAATTCACATTGGACGATCGGAAGGGATCAACATAATTAATTCAAACATTGTCACCGGTGATGATTGCATCTCCATTGGCCAGGGGAGCAGGCAAGTACGAATCACAAATGTAAGGTGCGGACACGGGCATGGCATTAGTGTTGGAAGCTTAGGAAAGTACGAGAAGGAATAACCTGTGTCCGGAATTTATGTAAAGAATTGCACAATATACGACACTGACAATGGCGTGAGAATTAAGACTTGGCCCGCATTGTATGGTGGCATTGCGTCGAATATCCATTTCGAGGACATCGTCATGCAGAACGTCAGCAATCCCATCATTATAGATCAAATGTACTGCCCATGGAACCTATGCAATCGAAAGGTAACTTTTTAATTTTCATTTTTTTTCAACCAAAAAGGGGAATCTTTTTTATTATTATTATTTATTCATGGACATCATATAGTTGTGTCATGTTGGCTAGAAGAATACATTTATACTAAAATATTGTGCCTTTTTTCAGAAGCCATCAAAAGTTCAAATCAGCGACGTCAGCTTCAAGAATATTCAAGGATCGTCAAGAATGCCCACGGCCGTTCAAATTACGTGCAGTAGCAGCATACCATGCAAGTACATTGTGCTTTCTAACGTTAACCTCAAGTACACCGGATCTAAGGGATCTGCAAAATCTGTTTGTACAAATGTTAAGCCTAGGATTATAGGAAAGTTGATTCCGGGAGGATGCTAATGCACTCATTTGTTCATTCTTTATATAAATGGAGAAAATTTCTCGATTGCACATTGCAATTCATTCTTCAACTTTTCAAATTTAAATGAACTAGATCAAATATGATTAAAACAAATAACTAAAATATTTCAAATTTAACTGATATTAACAGTACGTAAATAATTTTTTAAGACCTCAATCGTAAAAATTGCAAAATGAAATAAAAAAAGACAATTTATTAAATGAACTTATTAATTTAATTGTCAAAATTCAAATTAAAATAATATAATTCAATTGTATCAAAATTTTACTTTATCGAAGTTCAGAATGATTCATTTCTTAATTAAAAAACTATAATTCGAAATTAAGAAATCAAAACGAAATTTATTTCCCTGTAATCCTAGCCCTACCATCATAATTAAAATATTGCAATTCAAAATTTTTTTTCCTTTTTTAATTAGCGCAATATAATTTGAAGAAAATATATATATCAGTCTGCTCCATAATTTTGTCTTCGCTTTTTTGGCGTAATTTATTTCCTAATGTAACTGTTTTAAGGAATCGAGGAAAAAAAATAATATACCGCTGTAAGGAGACGAAATGTGCTACAAAGCTCGTTGTGAATTTCTTTTTTTTTTCTTTTTGCTGCGTTCCATTTAAAAGCAAATGATTACAACCGAAGCTGAATATATTGTCGACGCTGAAATAAAGTACGCATAAAATATTACGGTGCGTCTTCACTCAAGAAAAGAGAGAAAAGATGCGGTAAGTTTTTTTTTTCTTTCCTCTTTTCTTCTTTCTTTTTTTTTTCTTGTACTTGTCAGAAAACAGTGCGTATTCACGCGCGAGAAAAGGAATTGCGGGTGCGGCAACACCGATCCTTCCGTGTCCAACACGACTAGAATTGTGGAAGTACGAAAAAGGTTGTTGCGCAAGTTATATAGGGTTCCAGTATAAAACAATATGTTTGGAGAGAAGTGCGCATGTTGTAGTTGTTAGTTGCAGGCTAGCGCACGCAGCCTTTTTTCGCCTAAAACAATTAAAGCAACAAAAAGAAGGAAAAACAGAAAACGGAATGCGTGAAAATGCTACAGCCTGTAATAAACCTTGAGTAAATTAAACGAGCCACTTGACATATATAAGGCCTTTCGGAGGAGGGGAAATTCACAAACATTTACGAAACAATATAAGCTATAGATATCGAAAGAGAGAAAGCGCCTTTGAAAGAGAGACATGGGTTCCAAGGCACATGTATGCACAGTATATCTATTGTTGCTGTTTGCTTTTACCAGCGAAGCTCTGCCCAATACCTTTGATGTCACGAAATATGGTGCCAAGGCTGGATCGGATATCACTAAGGTATGGAAGTAAATTCGATTCTCGATATCGCGACGGTATTTCCTAGATTGTTGCGGCCAGGTTTTTCATTCCCGTTTTCGTTTTTAGGCTTTATTGAGTGCATGGAAAGAGGGATGTGCAGCAGCGGGTTCCGGCAAAGTCGTGGTACCAAAAGGTAAGTACTTTTTAGGCGTGGTGGATTTGATAGGCCCTTGCAAGAGTGCCATGCATCTTCAAGTGGAAGGAACGTTGGTGGCGCCAGCAAAAGCTAGCCAACACAGCAAGAATAGCTGGGTTACATTGAGATACCTAGACTAATTAAAGGTATCCGGTGGCGGGGCCTTCGACGGACAAGGAGAAATTGCTTGGGAGCGAGCGCACTGTGGCGACAGATGCAAGACACCACTTCCAATAGGAAGCAAAACCGAATGCTACTTTACAAAACAACAGCCATTCATAGACCCGTTCATTGCAGCAATACTAATAATGTTTTCTTTGCGTAATTGCTGTATCAAAACTGTACCAGAACCTACGGTTTGACTTCGTCACCAACAGCATAGTTGAGGACGTAACTTCCATCGATAGCAAGCAGTTCCACGTCAATGTCCTCGGCAGCAAAAACCTCACCTTCCAGCGATTTTCAGTGAAAGCCCTAGGACATAGTCTCCACACCGATGGAATTCACATTGGACGATCGGAGGGGATCAACATAATTAATTCAAACATTGTCACCGGTGATGATTGCATCTCCATTGGCCAGGGGAGCAAGCAAGTACGAATCACAAATGTAAGGTGCGGACATGGGCATGTCATTAGTGTTGGAAGCTTAGGAAAGTACGAGAAGGAAGAACCTGTGTCCGGAATTTATGTAAAGGATTGCACAATATACGACACTTACAATGGCGTGAGAATTAAGACTTGGCCCGCATTGTATGGTGGCATTGCGTCGAATATCCATTTCGAGGACATCGACATGCAGAACGTCAGCAATCCCATCATTATAGATCAAATGTACTGTCCATGGAACCTATGCAATCGGAAGGTAACTTTTTAATTTTCATTTTTTTTCAACCAAAAAGGGGAATCTTTTTTATTATTATTATTTATTAATGGAGATCATATAGTTGTGTGATGTTGGCTAGAAGAATACATTTATACTAAAATATTGTGCCTTTTTTCAGAAGCCATCAATAGTTCAAATCAGCGACGTCAGCTTCAAGAATATTCAAGGATCGTCAAGAACGCCCACGGCCGTTCAAATTACGTGCAGCAGCAGCGTACCATGCAAGGACATTGTGCTTTCTAACGTTAACCTCAAGTACACCTGATCTAAGGGATCTGCAAAATCTGTTTGTACAAATGTTAAGCCTAGGATTATAGGAAAGTTGATTCCGGGAGGATGCTAATGCACTCATTTGTTCATTCTTTATATAAATGGAGAAAATTTCTCGATTGCACATTGCAATTCATTCTTCAACTTTTCAAATTTAAATGAACTAGATCAAATATGATTAAAACCAATAACTAAAATATTTCAAATTTAACTGATATTAACAGTACGTAAATAATTTTTTAAGTCCTCAATCGTAAAAATTGCAAAATGAAATAAAAAAAGACAATTTATTAAATGAACTTATTAATTTAATTGTCAAAATTCAAATTAAAATGCTATAATTCAATTGCATCAAAATTTTACTTTATCGAAGTTCAGTATGATTCATTTCTTAATTAAAAAACTATAATTCGAAATTAAGAAATCAAAACGAAATTTATTTCCCTGTAATCCTAGCCCTACCATCATAATTAAAATATTGCAATTCAATTTTTTTTTTCCTTTTTTAATTAGCGCAATATAATTCAAAGAAAATATATATATCAGTCTGCTCCAAAATTTTGTCTTCGCTTTTTTGGCGTAATTTATTTCCTAATGTAACTGTTTTAAGGAATCGAGGAAACAAAAATAATATACCGCTGTAAGGAGACGAAATGTGCTACAAAGCTCGTTGTGAATTTATTTTTTTTTCTTTTTGCTGCGTTCCATTTAAAAGCAAATGATTACAACCGAAGCTGAATATATTGTCGACGCTGAAATAAAGTACGCATAAAATATTACGATGCGTCTTCACTCAAGAAAAGAGAGAAAAGATGCGGTAAGTTTTTTTTTTCTTTCCACTTTTCTTCTTTCTTTTTTTTTCTTCTACTTTTCAGAAAACAGTGCGTATGCACGCGCGAGAAAAGGAATTGCGGGTGCGGCAACACCGATCCTTCCGCGTCCAACACGACTAGAATTGCGGAAGTACGAAAAAGGTTGTTGCGCAAGTTATATAGGGTTCCAGTATAAAACAATATGTTTGGAGAGAAGTGCGCAGGTTGTAGTTGTTAGTTGCAGGCTAGCGCACGCAGCCTTTTTTCGCCTAAAACAATTAAAGCAACAAAAAGAAGGAAAAACAGAAAACGGAATGCGCGAAAATGCTACAGCCTGTAATAAACCTTGAGTAAATTAAACGAGCCACTTGACATATAAAAGGCCTTACGGAGGAGGGGAAATTCACAAACATTTACGAAACAATATAAGCTATAGATATCGAAAGAGAGGAAGCGCCTTTGAAAGAGAGACATGGGTTCCAAGGCACATGTATGCACAGTATACCTGTTGTTGCTGTTTGCTTTTACCAGCGAAGCTCTGCCCAATACCTTTGATGTCACGAAATATGGTGCCAAGGCAGGATCGGATATCACTAAGGTATGGAAGTAAATTCGATTCTCGATATCGCGACGGTATTTCCTAGATTGTTGCGGCTA
Organism: Manihot esculenta; assembly: GCF_001659605.2. Classification (NCBI taxonomy): domain Eukaryota; kingdom Viridiplantae; phylum Streptophyta; class Magnoliopsida; order Malpighiales; family Euphorbiaceae; genus Manihot; species Manihot esculenta. The sequence continues at coordinate 24,525,461 of NC_035167.2, forward strand.
GGTTTTTCATTCCCGTTTTCGTTTTTAGGCTTTATTGAGTGCGTCGAAAGAGGGATGTGCAGCAGCGGGTTCCGGCAAAGTCGTGGTACCTAAAGGGAAGTACTTTTTAGGCGTGGTGGATTTGATAGGCCCTTGCAAGGGTGCCATGCATCTTCAAGTGGAACGAACGTTGGTGGCGCCAGCAAAAGCTGGCCAACACGGCAAGAATAGCTGGGTTACATTGAGATACCTGGACCGATTAACGGTATCCGGTGGCGGGGTCTTCGACGGACAAGGAGAAATTGCTTGGGAGCGAGCGCACTATGGCGACAGATGCAAGACACCACTTCCAATTGGAAGCAAAACCGAATGCTACTTTACAAAACAATAGCCATTCATAGACCCGTTCATGGCAGCAATACTAATAATGTTTTCTTTGCGTAATTGCTGCATCAAAACTGTACCAGAACCTACGGTTTGACTTCGTCACCAACAGCATAGTTGAGGACGTAACTTCCAGCGATAGCAAGCAGTTCCACGTCAATGTCCTCGGCAGCAAAAACCTCACCTTCCAGCGGTTTTCAGTGAAAGCCCCGGGACATAGTCTCCACACCGATGGAATTCACATTGGACGATCGGAGGGGATCAACATAATTAATTCAAACATTGTCACCGGTGATGATTGCATCTCCATTGGCCAGGGGAGCAAGCAAGTACGAATCACAAATGTAAGGTGCGGACACGGGCATGTCATTAGTGTTGGAAGCTTAGGAAAGTACGAGAAGGAAGAACCTGTGTCCGGAATTTATGTAAAGAATTGCACAATATATGACACTGACAATGGTGTGATAATTAAGACTTGGCCCGCATTGTATGGTGGCATTGCGTCGAATATCCATTTCGAGGACATCGTCATGCAGAACGTCAGCAATCCCATCATTATAGATCAAATGTACTGCCCATGGAACCTATGCAGTTGGAAGGTAACTTTTTAATTTTCATTTTTTTCAACCAAAAAGGGGAATCTTTTTTATTATTATTATTTATTCATGGAGATCATATAGTTGTGTGATGTTGGCTAGAAGAATACATTTATACTAAAATATTGTGCCTTTTTTCAGAAGCCATCAAAAGTTCAAATCAGCAACGTCAGCTTCAAGAATATTCAAGGATCGTCAAGAACGCCCACGGCCGTTCAAATTACGTGCAGCAGCAGCGTACCATGCAAGGACATTGTGCTTTCTAACGTTAACCTCAAGTACACCGGATCTAAGGTATCTGCAAAATCTGTTTGTACAAATGTTAAGCCTAGGATTATAGGAAAGTTGATTCCGGGAGGATGCTAATGCACTCATTTGTTCATTCTTTATATAAATGGAGAAAATTTCTCGATTGCACATTGCAATTCATTCTTCAACTTTTCAAATTTAAATGAACTAGATCAAATATGATTAAAACCAATAACTAAAATATTTCAAATTTAACTGATATTAACAGTACGTAAATAATTTTTTAAGTCCTCAATCGTAAAAATTGCAAAATGAAATAAAAAAAGACAATTTATTAAATGAACTTATTAATTTAATTGTCAAAATTCAAATTAAAATGCTATAATTCAATTGTATCAAAACTTTACTTTATCGAAGTTCAGAATGATTCATTTCTTAATTAAAAAACTATAATTCGAAATTAAGAAATCAAAGCGAAATTTATTTCCCTGTAATCCTAGCCCTACCATCATAATTAAAATATTGCAATTCAAAATTTTTTTTTCCTTTTTTAATTAGCGCAATATAATTCGAAGAAAATATATATATCAGTCTACTCCAAAATTTTGTCTTCGCTTTTTTGGCGTAATTTATTTCCTAATGTAACTGTTTTAAGGAATCGAGGAAACAAAAATAATATACCGCTGTAAGGAGACGAAATGTGCTACAAAGCTCGTTGTGAATTTCTTTTTTTTTTCTTTTTGTTGCGTTCCATTTAAAAGCAAATGATTACAACCGAAGCTGAATAATATACCTGTTGTTGCTGTTTGCTTTTACCAGCGAAGCTCTGCCCAATACCTTTGATGTCATGAAATATGGTGCCAAGGCAGGATCGGATATCACTAAGGTAAGGAAGTAAATTCGATTCTCGATATCGCGACGGCAATTCCTAGATTGTTGCGGCCAGGTTTTTCATTCCCGTTTTCGTTTTTAGGCTTTATTGAGTGCGTGGAAAGGGGGATGTGCAGCAGCGGGTTCCGGCAAAGTCGTGGTACCAAAAGGGAAGTACTTTTTAGGCGTGGTGGATTTGATAGGCCCTTGCAAGGGTGCCATGCATCTTCATGTGGAAGGAACGTTGGTGGCGCCAGCAAAAGCTAGCCAACACAGCAAGAATAGCTGGGTTACATTTAGATACCTGGACTGATTAACGATATCCGGTGGCGGGGCCTTCGACGGACAAGGAGAAATTGCTTGGGAGCGAGCGCACTGTGGCGACAGATGCAAGACACCACTTCCAATTGGAAGCAAAACCGAATGCTACTTTACAAAACAACAGCCATTCATAGACCCGTTCATGGCAGCAAGACTAATAATGTTTTCTTTGCGTAATTGCTCTATCAAAACTGTACCAGAACCTACGGTTTGACTTCGTCACCAACAGCATAGTTGAGGACGTAACTTCCATAGATAGCAACCAGTTCCACGTCAATGTCCTCGGCAGCAAAAACCTCACCTTCCAGCGGTTTTCAGTGAAAGCCCCGGGACATAGTCTCAACACCGATGGAATTCACATTGGACGATCGGAGGGGATCAACATAATTCATTCAAACTGTAATACCCGGCTAGACTCCGGTATCGGAATTCCTACCGTCCGGTGGAATCTCGGATGTCGGAGACCTCTAGAAGGGTAAAACCATGTTTTCATGAAATGTTTTAATGTTCTTGATGAATTAAAGTAAAGAGGAAATGAGTTTTTGAATAAAGACAACCTTAGAGGAAAGCTCAGGTTCGGCCGCCGAAACTCAAAGTTCGGCCGCCGAACATGCATGCATTTCGGGTGAGCCTTAGGCCCCAGAAGGCATAAGTGAGGGAAGCTCAGGTTAGGCCGCCGAACCTGAAGTTCGGCCGCCGAACATGGCATGCATGCGGAGGCACATTCGGCCCCCGAACGTGGCCTGGACAACCATTATAAAAGGGTCCCTTAGCCGAAAACGGGCGAGCTTTTTCCCCATTTTCGGCCAAGGTGAGCTTTTCGCCGTCCCTCACCGATCTTTGATGTTTTTCCTCTAGATCTTTCAAGTTTTTCATTTGTTTTAACTTTGTTTTGAAGATTTGAGCTTTTGAGCAAAGTTTTGGAGCTTTGAGGTTCAAGAACTCAAATCTCTCCCAACTCCAAGTTTGGTCGCCTCTACTCTCGATCTTCAAGAGATAAGAGTCGATCTCTAGCTTACATTATGTTTTAAACAAGTTTTATGCAAGTTCATAGGGTAGAAAATGCATGAGTAAGCTTATGTTGAGTTTATGGGTTTTTGAGGAGTTTTTGAGCAATGTGGCTTGTAATGTGAGTTTGATGTGTTGTAGTTGGGGTTTAAGGTAGTTTGAGACCCCTAGGAGCTTGTATGCATGTTTTGGTTGAGCTAAATGCATGATGGTTTGAGTTTGGAGGCATTTGTGCATGTTTGAACCAAGTTTCTGCCCTTTGGGAGAAACTAGGTTTGGCAGCCGAAGGGACTTTCGGCCGCCGAACCCTCTTATGAAGGCAGCCTTCGGCTGCCGAAGCTTGCCCCCGAAGGAGACTTTCGTCTCTGTCTGGGAGTTTCGGCCGCCGAAAGTGCCGCCGAACATGCATGAGTTTCGCCTCTGTCTGGGAGTTTCGGCCGCCGAAGGTGCCGCCAAACCTGCCTAACTTTCGGCTCTGGAGGGACTTTCGGCCGCCGAACCTGCCGCCGAAAGTGCCCTGTCCAGCCTTCCTTTGCATGTTCTTACATGGATGTTTTGAGATGTTTTAGGGGGTTTTTGGGGGATGTTTTCAGAGTCATGTTATCGTATGTTGGTCCCTCATTTGAGTCCACCTATGTAGGTTCGGACCCGAGGAATCGAGGACCCCAGCAGTGAGTCAGCTGCTTCTGAGTCAGTAGAGCTTCGGCCAGAGGTGAGTGGAACTAAACTTAATGTTTTAAATTAAGAAATTAAATGAAGGTTTTAGCATGATTCACGCATCATGAATGCCATAAGATATATTAGGGTGTTTGCATTAGAATTCACGAATATGTTGCATTGCATAATATGTTGTTGATGTGGATGAACGTTGAATGATCCTCTAGCCCTCATATGTTATGACATGATGATATGATATGGAAGTCCAGGCGTGCCTGCACTCGCCCCTGGCACTATGTAAGAGAAAGACCGGAAGTGGCCTGCACTACGCCCCCGACATCATGGATTATGTATGTTATGTTATGTATAAGAGAAAGACCAGATGTGGCCTGCACTACGCCCCTGGCATGATTGGTTTATGTAGAGGGCTATATGGTGACAAGTTCATCCTTGGTATGATTAGTTGTGTTGTGATGCATTCCACGATAGCATGTGTTTTAAATGCTTTATGATTCTGCTCACTGGGCTCTAGTAGCTCACCTCTCTCCCAATTTCCCCAGGTTTGCAGGTACGGGTTAGACAGAGAAGTCAAGAAGAGTAATGAAGTCTTATGTATGTAATAGTTAGAATGTGGACATGACAGATTGTATAATGATGTATAGATATGTAATGTAACGGTATTAAGGTTAGAAGTGTGCTTGACCATAGTATATTGTAATCCCTTTTTGATACATGATCTTAATGTTTATTGATGTCTATGTTTAGCCAACTCAACACATGTTATGTCACCCACTGGGGGCATTGATGAGATCCCACAGAGGGGTCAAGTTTATGATTATGGCTATGTTCAGTGCATGCACAGGTTGAGTTTGGTGTACGATAGAATGTATGAAAGAAAATTTTTAAATTTTTATGTATGATTGTTGATCATGTATGGGATTAAACAGGTTTACAGGTTACATGTCAAGCTTGCTACGGGTCCCGGCGGCCTTAAGTCGATCTGGATCCTAGCGCCGGTAGCGGTCCAATTTTCGGGTCGTTACAGAATGGTATCAGAGCCCTAGGTTCACATGGTCGGACCTAGAGTGTCGGTCTCATAGATGTTATAGAAGGTCAAGCACAATAGGAAGATCATGTCCACTAGGATAGGATGTGGAGTCCTCTCTTACATGATGATGTGAAATGCCATGATTATATGCATGTGCATTAATGATATGCTATGATGTGTGATGCGGGTTCATGTGTGCCCACATGAACCATATGATGCTAATGTTTATGTGATGTGTACTGTTTTTCAGAAAACAGGATGAGAGGAACTCGTCGATCAGCAAGATTGACTGGAGTACCACCTGAGGATGAGGGTACGAGCGCCCGTCCTCCAGCATTGCCTAGGGCAATGTCTAGTAGGTCTAGCAGAGAAAGAGCAGTAAGAGACCCTAGAAGGTCTTTGGATATGGGTAGAAGCAGAACAGTCAGAGGAACAGTTCAGGGAGGAGCATCAGAGGACATGGGGGATGATATGGATGTAGAGCAGAGGAGGGATGGCAGTTTGGGAGTTAGTATGTCAGAAGAGGGAATGGGAGAATCCCAGGGAGGCACTCAGGCCTCGGGATTTGTTCAGCCACCTTACTACCCACCCTTCTCACAAAACCCTGGGTATTCGATGGGAGGCACATCGGACTACCACAGTTTTAGCTCTTATCCCACACAGATGCCATACCCACCTTATTATCCACCATATTCACAATACCCAATGTGTCCACCCCCGCCTTACTATCCAAATCCAGCAAACCCTACCTCAGAAAATGTTGCACCACCTCCACCACCTACAGAACCAGCAGCCCCAATTGCTCAACCTTCTAGACCGAGCTCAGCCAGTGGGAGCAAGGTCAAGATGACCGACTACATGAAGTTGGGTGCTCCCCAGTATGAAAAAGGGGATGACCCGTTTGTGTATCTTGAAAGGGTTAAGGTGATCACAGATGAGATTGGGGCTGATGATAGTAGAGCCATTCAGATGGCTGGGTTCACACTTAAGTGCAAGAAGGCACGAGAGTGGTTCAAGAATTATGTGAACCCGAAAGTGGATAGCATGTCTTGGGAGGAGTTTGCAAATGAGTTTGCAGGATGGGCTTTCCCAGATAGTTCAAGGGAGCTGAAGATGATAGAGTTTGAGTAGTTGAGGCAGACTGATGAGATGGGTGTAGAGGAGTTCACAGACAGATTTTTGGAGTTGTTGCCATTTGCAGGACAAGATCTTGACTCAGACCAGAAAAGGTCAAGGAGGTATATCATGAAACTCCACTCCAGATATTCCTCCTTGATCCAGTCAGCAGATAGGGAGAGCTTCCATGCCATTGTGGACATGACCCAGAAAATGGAGGCCAGTGCCATCATTCAGGGGACAGTTAAGCAGTCTGTGGCACAGCCTTCTGGTTCTAAGACCCCAGGCTCTTCTTCAATGAGTGCAGCAGCTTTAGGTAGCAAGAATTGGGACAGAGGTCCCAGGAAGTCTAAGAAGAACAAGTTCTGGAACAAGGTTAAGTCCAGTCTGGGACTAGGGAGTGGCTCAAGCTCTGGTGCGGATAATACAGTTTGTGCAAGGTGTGGTAAGCCACACAGGGGAGTATATCGGTTTGGGACGACAGCGTGTTACAGATGTGGTCAGGAGGGGCATATGTCTCGAGAATGTCCAAGAGCAGCCCCGATGGCACAGTCCCAGCAGACAGCTTCAGGTAGTGTAGCGCAGCCAGCAGCTCCAGCCACGACTCAGGCTAGTGGTAGAGGCAGAGGGAGAGGGGCAGCCTCTTCTTCAGCGGGTTTCAGAGGTGAAGGTCCATCAGCTCCAGCACGGATCTTCACGATGACTCAGCAGGAGGCAGATGCATCTAACACCGTGGTGGCAGGTAATTTAGTCATTGGTTGTTCAAATGTGTATGCCTTGATGGACCCGGGCGCATCTCATTCTTTTATTGCATCGAGAGCCGTCCAGAGGTTAGGGTTGATGATCTCGGAGTTAGAGTGTCCTCTCTGGGTCAGTGGACCCAAGTGTGATCCATCAGTGGCAGAGTCAGTCTGCCAGTATAGTCCTGTGTTTGTTGAGGGAAGATGCTTGTCCGCCGACCTGGTGGTTCTAGATTTGACAGATTTTGACGTCATTCTAGGGATGGACTGGTTATCTACCCATGGTGCTACCTTGGACTGCAGGGACAAGGTAGTCAGGTTCAGAGGTCAGGATGGGTCAGAAGTTGTCTTCAGGGGAGACAGGAGGGGTACACCTAGAGGTCTGATATCAGCTCTTCAGGCTCGTAGGTTGCTTAGGAAGGGATGTCAGGGGTATTTGGCTCATGTGAGAGAGCTTAGCAGTCAGGTTAGAGAGCCCACCTCGGTGCCAGTGGTTAGAGAGTTTCTAGACGTCTTCCCAGACGAGCTGCCAGGTTTACCACCTGCTAGGGAGATAGAGTTCGAGATAGAATTGATGCCTGGAACCCGACCGATCTCTATCCCTCCCTACAGGATGGCTCCAGCCGAGTTGAAAGAATTGAAAGAATAGTTGCAAGAGCTGGTAGACAAGGGCTTCATCCGACCGAGTACCTCACCCTGGGGTGCTCCAGTATTGTTTGTCAGAAAGAAGGATGGATCCCTTAGACTTTGTATCGACTACAGGCAGTTGAACAAAGTCACTACCAAGAATAAGTACCCATTGCCTAGGATCGACGATCTATTTGACCAGCTAGCCGGAGCAGGTTGTTTCTCTAAAATAGATCTGAGATCGGGGTACCACCAGTTAAGGATAAGGAAGGATGTGCCGAAGACAGCCTTCAGGACCAGATATGGGCATTTTGAGTTCCTTGTAATGCCGTTCGGGTTAACCAACGCCCCTACAGCATTCATGGATCTCATGAATAGAGTGTTTAGTCAATACCTGGATCACTTTGTTATTGTCTTCATAGATGATATCTTGGTGTATTCCAGGAATGCAGAGGAGCATGCCCATCATCTGCGGTTGGTTTTGCAGACCTTGAGGGAACATGGCTTGTATGCCAAGTTCTCTAAGTGTGAGTTCTGGCTGAGGAGCATTTCGTTCTTAGGGCATGTAGTGTCAGAGAATGGGATAGAGGTGGACCCCAAGAAGACAGAAACTGTGGCTAACTGGCCCAGACCCACTTTAGTGACGGAGATCAGGAGTTTCTTGGGTTTGGCAGGTTACTACAAGAGGTTCGTTCAGGACTTCTCGAAAATAGCAGCTCCTCTGACCAGACTAACCAGGAAGAATCAGAAGTTTCTGTGGACCGACCAGTGCGAAGAGAGTTTTGAAGAGATTAAGAAGAGGTTGACTTCAGCACCAGTTTTAGCTCTGCCATCTAGTGATGAGGACTTTACAGTCTTTTGTGATGCATCCCGTGTGGGACTGGGTTGTGTACTGATGCAGAATGAGAGGGTGATTGCTTATGCTTCTAGGCAGCTGAAGAAGCATGAGTTGAATTACCCCACACATGACCTTGAGATGGCAGCAGTAATCTTTGCACTCAAGATGTGGAGGCACTACCTCTATGGGGTAAAATGTGAGATCTTCACAGATCATAAATGTAATACCCGGCTAGATTCAGACATCGGAATTCCTACCGTCCGGGGGAGTTCGAGGATGTCAGAGGTCTCTGGAAGGGTAAGAGAACGTTTTCTAAAATATTTTCAAGTGTTTTAAAGGTTTAGTGTAGAAAAGGATTGAGTTTTGAAGAGATATGGCCAAGGAGGCATTTTGCCATGTTCGGCCCCCTAAGGTTAAGTTCGGCCGCCTAAAGTTCCCTAGTTTCGGCCCCCGAAGGTTAAGTTCGGCCCCCGAAGGTTGCATGGTTTTGCATGCGATTCGGCAGCCGAACCTGAGGCGGTTGCTCATCTATAAAGGCACCGAGTGGCAGAAAAAGGAGGAGGTTTCTTCTCTCCTTCTGACCTAGGTGAGGTCTTGATCTCCTTAAAGTATTTTCATGGTTTTTCTTCAAATCTTTCACGGTTTTAATGAGTTTTACCCTTGTTTTGAAGAGTTGTGAGCTTGAAACAAGGTTTTGGAGTTTGAAGCTTTTGAAGCTTGGTTTCTCCATATCTTTGAGTTTGGATCATCTCAGCCTTTGTTCTTCAAGAGGTAAGTGTTGATCCATGGTTCTTATGATGTTTTTATGAGTTTTGTAAAGGGAAAAGGGAGCTAGGCATGAGTTTGCATGAGAGGTGCATCATAGGGTTTATGAATCCTTTATGTTTGATGTGTGTCTTGTGAGCTTGTTTGTTGGAGTTTAAAGTTATTTGAAGCTCCCTTAGGCTTGTTGAGGTGTTTATGCATGTTTTAGACGGGTTAAATGCATGTGTTGAGGTCTGAACAGGTGATGGAGGGACTGGCAGGCGTCCTTGTGCACGAAACTGAGTTCTGGCTAAACTCAGGTTCGGCCCCCGAAAGTCCAAGTTAGGCCGCCGAACATGCCTGACTTTCGTCTCTGGAGGAGACATTCGGCCGCCGAAGGTGCTGCCGAAGGTGCCCTGTCCAGCCTTCCTTTGCTTGTTTTGCATGCATGTTTTGTGATGTTTTAGAGGGTTTTTGGAGAGATGTTCATAGTTATGTTAGAGTATGTTTGGTACCTCATTTACGTCCATCTGTGTAGGATTGGACCGAGGAACCGAGGAGGCTCCAGAGTTAGAGTTGGCCCAGAGTTAGCCAGCATTGGCTAGAGGTGAGTGGAACTAAACTACATATTTTCTCTTGAGAAATGACACGATTCTAGCATGATCCACGCATCATAAACTGCCATGTTATGTTTTAGGTTGTGTTGCATTAGAATTCACGAATATGATGCATTGCATATGTTGTTGTTCCTGTGGATGAATGTTGAATGATCCTTAGCCCTTGACAGAGAGCAGATACAGAGTTATGGCATGAGATAGCCATACCAGGTCGCCCCTGGATAGTCCAGGTCGCTCCTGGTACTATGAGTGAGACAGCTGGGCTGTCAAATCAGAGTTAAGAGTAGACCAGGTGATGACATCGTCTCCCTGGCACAGTTGGTCACGTTATGATATCAGAGCAGAGATAAGAGTAGACCAGGTGATGACATCGTCTCCCTGGCACAGTTGGTCAGATTATCACATGTAGTTGAGGGCTATTGGTGACAAGTTCATCCTTGAGATGATATGTTTGTGATGTGATGCATTTCATGAAAGCATGTAATGAATGAACTGTTTTTATTGTTCCTCCTCACTGGGCTGTAGTAGCTCATCCCACTCCCTTAACCCCAGTTTTGCAGGTTCTGAGATAGCTATGGGAAGTTAAAGTCAGCAAGAGTACAGAGGAAAGTTATGCATGAATGTATGTTTGTAATAGCATAGTGGACATGATGTAATTAAAAGATTAGTTGTAATGTAATGTATAGATATGTACTATCGTATACTGGATAGACTTGTGCTTTTCCTAGTATCCTTGCTATAGTGTGATGTATGATTAATCCCTTGTACATGAATCCTGTTTTACGTTTCTTGATGAGAAATGTGTGAGTTAGGCTTAATGTATGGCTTTGATGTGATACCAGTGGATTGTGTTACAGAGTAAAAGGGTTTCAATCCCTTGATCCACAGCAGATAGTAGTCCCTGGTATAGGCCCTGAGGGCCATTTCAGATTGCTATGTCTGAGTAGCAGTAGTTAAGCCTACAAAGTTTTACAGGATTGTTGAGTATCTTTGTATCATGTATGGGATTTATCAGGTACACAGAGAGTATTGTCGGCTTGCTACGGGTCCCGGCGGCCTTAAGCCGATCTGGATCCTAGTGCCAGTGATGGTTCGGACCGTTACTGAGTGGTACCGGTTTCCGGGTCGTTACAGATTGGTATCAGAGCATAGGGCCTCACGAGTACGGTGTGTGGGATATCCCACATCGGAAAGAGGTGTTGTCTTGTATAGGAAGGAAAGCACAATAAGTTAAAATCATGTCCACTAGGATAGGATGTGGAGTCCTGTCTTGCATGCTGATGTGAACTGCCATGATGAGTTGCATGTGCATTATTAATACGTTTGATATGTGTTAAGGATTCATGTGTTTTCACATGGATCAGTTGATGATATTGTGTGTGCTGTTGTGCTTTTTCAGAGGTAGGATGAGAGGAACTCGTCGATCTGCTAGATTGACAGGAGCTCCGCCGGAGGATGAGGACATGGATGCTCATCTCCCCGTTCTGCAAAGGGCAACATCAGATAGTTTAAGCAGAGAAGGTACATCAAGGGACCCTAGAAGGTCTATTGATGAGAGTAGAAGGGGAGTTGTTCAGAGTAGTATGTCAGGGTATCGGAGAGAAGGAGAGGAGGATGAGCAGAGTAGAGATGATAGCTTTAGTAGAAGTAGGTTGGGAGGAGATATGGGTGAGTCCCAAGGAGGCACTCAGGCCTCGAGGTTTGTTCCACCTCAGTATCCACCCTATCAGTGGGGGGCAGAGTACCCGATGAGAGGTACATCAGAGTTTTCTAGATATAACCCATATCCCACCTTTATGCCTTATCCTTCCTTTTACCCGTCATATCCACAGTATACCATGTTCCCACCCTTCTTTTGTTACCCAGGGTCAGTAAACCCTAACCCAGGATATGTTGCACCGCCTCCACCACCAGTAGAACCAGTAGTCCCAATTGTCCAAACACCCAAGCCTAGTTCACCTGGGGAAAGTATGGTGCAGATGACAGCTTATTTGAGGTTGGATGTTCCCAAATTTGAGACTGGTGATGACCCTGTTGAGTATCTTAGAATGGTTAAGCTGATAACCGATGAGTTGGGAGCTAATGAGAGTAGAGCCATACAGATGGCAAGGGTTACATTGAAATGTGAGAAGGCAAGGGAATGGTTCACCCAGCATGTGGACCCGAGGGTAGAACGCTTATCCTGGGAGCAGTTTGCTTCAGAGTTTACAGGATGGGTTTGTCCAGAGAGCCCAAGGGAGCGTAAGGAGAGTGAATTTGCACAGCCTGAGCAGACAGAAAACATGAGTGTAGAAACTTACCCAGAGACTAGTGATCGTTTTCCCTTGGGTGAAGCTGCTGCAAAGAAGAAAAAGAAAGTGAGAGGCCTGAAAGGGTCAAAGAAAAGAGAGTTCTGGAATAGGGTACAGTTTGGCATGGGTTTTCGCGAGGGTTCGAGTTCTAGTTGGGATAGTTTTAGATGTGTGAAGTGCGGTAGGAGGCACAAAGGCGTATGTCGGGCTGGGACAACAGCATGTTTCAGGTGCGGACAGGAGGGGCACATGGCACGAGAGTGTCCCATTACGGTCATGTCGGCACAGTTCCCACAGACATCCGCAGACAATATAATTCCACCAGAAGCTCTAGCCTCGGTGCAGGGCAGAGGTAGAGAAAGAGGGGTAGTCCCTTCTTCAGGAGGTTCCTTCAGTGGACGTCCGTTAGTTCCGGCTCGAATTTTCACCCAGGATCAGCCAGAGACAGACACACGGAACACAGTGGTGCCAGGTAAACTCCCTTTTGAGTGTTCTGATGTGTATAGACTCTCAGTTGATGTGAAAATAGTAAAGTGTAATAGAGTTAGATGGTCAGAGACGAGTGAGTCGTTAAAGGTTAGTGCGCCGGGAAAGAACTCGAGAGCAATAGCCATGGATTATAGAAATCCAAGTAGAGAGAGAGTGATCTCTCATCTCTGAGGGTAGACCTTAAGTACAGAAGTGAAAAGTAAGAAAAAGAATAAAGATAAGTAAGAGAAAAGTAAGCAAAGAGAAGAGTATATGAGGGAGAAGAGAGCAGAGAATAAATAGAGAGTTCAGGTTAGTCTGGGATTAGGTGGCGATTGAGCTTTAATTCAGATTGGTCTGGATACGTGCGGCATGGAGTGTACACAAAAGTAGTCTGTTGGTATGGGACTACGGCATGTATAGATGCGAGCAGGAAGGACTCATGTTATGTGAGTGTCCTACTGCGGCCCTGATTGGCACAGTCCCAGCAGATGACTTCTAGTAGTGTAACTCAGCCTGTAGCTCTAGCCATGTTTTCGGACAGGGGTTGAGGCAAGAGAAGAGAGTTCTCCTTTTCTTTGGTCGGTTCCCGAGGGAAGATTCATTAGCTTTAGCTTGGATCTTCATCCTGACTCAGTAAGAGGCTAACACATTGAACACGGTGATGTCTGATGCGTGCACTTGAGGGTGTTCAGATGTGTAGGTTATAGTGGATCCTGATGTTTCTTTCCCTGTTGTTTTGAGAGCCATAAATAGAGGAGGGTTTGATAACTTCTGGTTTAGAGTGTTCTCTTTGGGTCAGAGGGCCCAAGAGTGTGATCCATCTATGGCAGAGTCAGTCTGTCGGTTCAGTTCAGAGTTTGTTGAGAGTAGTAGATGCCGTCCAGCTGACCTTATGGTTCTAGGGGTGACTGATGATGTCAACCTAGGGCGGATTGGCTAGCTACTTGAGGTACTACCTAAGTCTGCAAAGACAAGGTAGGACAGTTCAGAGTTCAGAGGCTTGGATGGGTCAGAGTTAGTCCTTAGAGGGGGACAGTTTAGCATACCCAGCAGTTTGATATCAACCCTACAGGCTCGTGAATTCGTTAGGGAAGTTAGTCAGGAGTTTTCTTGCTCTTGTTTGAGCGCATAGCCAGGTCAGGGAACCAGCCTCAGTATTAATAGACAGAAAAAGAGAAAGAATGTTATATGTTATCCCAGACGAGTTAGCAGGTTTACCATGAGTAAGCCCAGTAGAGTTTGAAAGGTAAGTGAAAATGGAGAATAGATTCATCTTCATCTTTTCCTTTGGAATGATACCTGTAGCATATAAGAGTTGAAATCTATAAGAGCTAGAAAAGCAGTTACAGACTGAAGAGCAATAGTAGAACAATGTGCACTTGGTAGTAAAGGATTCTATCCGACTTAATACCACACACCCTGGAATGTTCCAGTGTCGTTGTGAGAAACGGAGGATAAAACCTTGAGATTTTATCACAACTGTGAATAGTTGCACAAACTCACTACCAAGGACAGGTGTTCCATAGGAACAGCTAGTAGAAGCTGGTTGTTTTCTATAATCGATCTGAGAGTTGGGAACTATCTGTCAAAAGTTAGAGAAAAGTCAGTTAACAGTTGCGTAGCGATGAGATTTTGATTGTAATGAAGAGGTTAAACCAGAGGGAAGGGGTAAAACTGCTCAGCGACTCTGAGTATACAAGACAGGATTTACTGGGTAAAGCTTAGCTGCCCTCAGTCAGATGTCGCTTATCAGTTTATCCTATAGAAACAGATAGCTAGAGAGCTAGAGATAGTCTAGTAATGTTCGAAGGGATCAAAAGAGAAGAAGCCAGTATAGTAAAGAAGAAAAGCGGGCAAGGATCAGAGTGCGCAGCAAAATCGTAGAATAGGTTAGAGAAACAGAGAAGCATGCCCGTTATCTACGAAATGTTGTAGATTTACAGAGAACATGGCATAGAGGGCAAATTCTGTAAGCTGAGTGCAATTTCAGGGCATGTCTGTTTCATTGTGATGTGTCACAATATAACATCGAAAGTAAGTAGAGAGAGAGAATGTGATAGCCAAGTCATCTAGCATGTCCGTAGAGTTATAAAGTCGAGAAGCATCAAAGAGAAAGGAAGATCCGTAGTCAGATGAAAGATTCAAGTCAGTTGTTGTGTACTAACAGAAGTGAGAAGTAAAGAGAAGCAAAGGGTCGTATAACCAGAGTAGTGTAAATAAGCTGAGAAAAGTCAAAGAAAAGGAAAGTTAGTAGTCATATGAAAGAGTCAGGTCGATTGTGTACAAGCAAGAGTGGTAAACAATTAGTGTAGACACAGCTTAAGCAGTGAAGGGTCAGCAAAGTCAGACAGTATAGCCAAACCGGGAGTTTTACTCCAGGGTATCTGTGTCTCTTCGTAGAGACCGATGGTAGGCTTTCTTCTTGTTTCCCTGTATGTTTATTGTTGTTGTTTTACCATTCGAGGACGAATGTTTTTAAAGGAGGGAAGAATGTAATACCTGGCTAGATTCAGACATCGGAATTCCTACCGTCCGGGGGAGTTCGAGGATGTCAGAGGTCTCTGGAAGGGTAAGAGAACGTTTTCTAAAATATTTTCAAGTGTTTTAAAGGTTTAGTGTAGAAAAGGATTGAGTTTTGAAGAGATATGGCCAAGGAGGCATTTTGCCATGTTCGGCCCCCTAAGGTTAAGTTCGGCCGCCTAAAGTTCCCTAGTTTCGGCCCCCGAAGGTTAAGTTCGGCCCCCGAAGGTTGCATGGTTTTGCATGCGATTCGGCAGCCGAACCTGAGGCGGTTGCTCATCTATAAGGGCACCGAGTGGCAGAAAAAGGAGGAGGTTTCTTCTCTCCTTCTGACCTAGGTGAGGTCTTGATCTCCTTAAAGTATTTTCATGGTTTTTCTTCAAATCTTTCACGGTTTTAATGAGTTTTACCCTTGTTTTGAAGAGTTGTGAGCTTGAAACAAGGTTTTGGAGTTTGAAGCTTTTGAAGCTTGGTTTCTCCATATCTTTGAGTTTGGATCATCTCAGCCTTTGTTCTTCAAGAGGTAAGTGTTGATCCATGGTTCTTATGATGTTTTTATGAGTTTTGTAAAGGGAAAAGGGAGCTAGGCATGAGTTTGCATGAGAGGTGCATCATAGGGTTTATGAATCCTTTATGTTTGATGTGTGTCTTGTGAGCTTGTTTGTTGGAGTTTAAAGTTATTTGAAGCTCCCTTAGGCTTGTTGAGGTGTTTATGCATGTTTTAGACGGGTTAAATGCATGTGTTGAGGTCTGAACAGGTGATGGAGGGACTGGCAGGCGTCCTTGTGCACGAAACTGAGTTCTGGCTAAACTCAGGTTCGGCCCTCGAAAGTCCAAGTTAGGCCGCCGAACATGCCTGACTTTCGTCTCTGGAGGAGACATTCGGCCGCCGAAGGTGCTGCCGAAGGTGCCCTGTCCAGCCTTCCTTTGCTTGTTTTGCATGCATGTTTTGTGATGTTTTAGAGGGTTTTTGGAGAGATGTTCATAGTTATGTTAGAGTATGTTTGGTACCTCATTTACGTCCATCTGTGTAGGATTGGACCGAGGAACCGAGGAGGCTCCAGAGTTAGAGTTGGCCCAGAGTTAGCCAGCATTGGCTAGAGGTGAGTGGAACTAAACTACATATTTTCTCTTGAGAAATGACACGATTCTAGCATGATCCACGCATCATAAACTGCCATGTTATGTATTAGGTTGTGTTGCATTAGAATTCACGAATATGATGCATTGCATATGTTGTTGTTCCTGTGGATGAATGTTGAATGATCCTTAGCCCTTGACAGAGAGCAGATACAGAGTTATGGCATGAGATAGCCATACCAGGTCGCCCCTGGATAGTCCAGGTCGCTCCTGGTACTATGAGTGAGACAGCTGGGCTGTCAAATCAGAGTTAAGAGTAGACCAGGTGATGACATCGTCTCCCTGGCACAGTTGGTCAGATTATCACATGTAGTTGAGGGCTATTGGTGACAAGTTCATCCTTGAGATGATATGTTTGTGATGTGATGCATTTCATGAAAGCATGTAATGAATGAACTGTTTTTATTGTTCCTCCTCACTGGGCTGTAGTAGCTCATCCCACTCCCTTAACCCCAGTTTTGCAGGTTCTGAGATAGCTATGGGAAGTTAAAGTCAGCAAGAGTACAGAGAATGTATGTTTGTAATAGCATAGTGGACATGATGTAATTAAAAGATTAGTTGTAATGTAATGTATAGATATGTACTGTCGTATACTGGATAGACTTGTGCTTCTCCTAGTATCCTTGCTATAGTGTGATGTATGATTAATCCCTTGTACATGAATCCTGTTTTACGTTTCTTGATGAGAAATGTGTGAGTTAGGCTTAATGTATGGCTTTGATGTGATACCAGTGGATTGTGTTACAGAGTAAAAGGGTTTCAATCCCTTGATCCACAGCAGATAGTAGTCCCTGGTATAGGCCCTGAGGGCCATTTCAGATTGCTATGTCTGAGTAGCAGTAGTTAAGCCTACAAAGTTTTACAGGATTGTTGAGTATCTTTGTATCATGTATGGGATTTATCAGGTACACAGAGAGTATTGTCGGCTTGCTACGGGTCCCGGCGGCCTTAAGCCGATCTGGATCCTAGTGCCAGTGATGGTTCGGACCGTTACTGAGTGGTACCGGTTTCCGTGTCGTTACAATAAAAGCCTGCAGTACATCCTGAGTCAAAGAGATTTGAACTTGAGACAGAGGAGATGGGTGGAGCTGCTGAGTGACTATGATTGCAAGATTAAGTATCATCCGGGTAAGGCGAATGTCGTGGCAGACGCCCTAAGCCGGAAGTCACTAGGCAGTCTATCCCACATCACGGCAGAGAGGAGACCAGTGGTGAAGGAGTTTTACAAGCTCATTGAGGAAGGTCTACAGTTGGAGTTGTCTGGTACAGGTGCTTTGGTAGCCCAAATGAGAGTGGCACCCGTGTTTCTGGAGCAAGTGGCTCAGAAACAGCATGAGGACCCAGAGTTAGTGAAGATTGCCAGGACGGTTCAGTCAGGCGAAGATAGTGAGTTCAGATTCGACAGCAAAGGGATCCTCCGCTATGGGAGTCGATTGTGTGTACCAGATGACATAGGGCTAAAAGGAGACATTATGAGGGAGGCTCATAATGCAAGATACAGCGTTCACCCCGGAGCCACCAAGATGTATCAAGATCTGAAAAAGGTTTATTGGTGGCCAGCTATGAAGAAAGAAGTGGCACAGTTTGTGTCAGCCTGCGAAGTGTGTCAGAGGGTGAAGCTGGAACATCAGAAGCCGACTGGAATGCTTAACCCGCTACCTATTCCAGAGTGGAAATGGGAGAATATAGCTATGGACTTCGTAGTGGGGTTACCGGCAGCGTCCAACAGATTGGACTCCATATGGGTGATTGTGGACAGACTCACCAAATCTGCTCACTTCATCCCTGTCAGGAGTGGCTATTCTGTGGACAAGTTGGCGCAGGTATATGTGGATGAGATCGTCAGGCTGCATGGGGTTCCTGTTTCGATAGTGTCGGATAGAGGGCCCCAGTTCACCTCCAGGTTTTGGCAGAGTCTGCAGAATGCCATGGGTACTAGATTGGATTTCAGTACTGCCTTCCACCCCCAGACGGACGGACAGTCCGAAAGGACCATCCAGACCATAGAGGATATGCTTAGAATGTGTGTGCTGGACTTTGGCGGTTCTTGGAGGCAGCATCTACCTTTGGTGGAGTTTGCCTACAATAACAGCCATCATGCTAGCATCGGGATGGCTCCATATGAAGCTTTATATGGGAGGAAGTGCAGGTCACCTGTTTGCTGGGAAGAAGTTGGAGAAAAGGCCTTGGCAGGGCCTGAGCTAGTAGAGATCACCAGCAGGGTGGTACCCATAATCAGAGAGAGAATCAAGACTGCTGCAAGCAGACAGAAGAGTTATGCAGACATCCGAAGAAAACAGGTAGAGTTTCAGGAGGGGGATCTGGTATTGCTCAAGGTGTCTCCAATGAAAGGAGTGGTTCGCTTTGGGAAGAAAGGTAAACTAGCCCCACGATACATCGGACCCTTTGAAATCTTGCAGAAGATTGGGAATGTGTCGTACAAGCTAGATTTGCCTGCTTCAATGGCAAGAATCCATCCGGTTTTCCATGCTTCAATGTTGAGGAAATTTGTGTCAGATTCGGGCAAGGTTCTTAGTGAGCCTGATGTGGAGATCCAAGAGGATCTCACCTATGTTGAGCAGCCAGTGCGGATCATAGACACCCAGATCAAAAAGCTGAGAAAAAAGGAAATCCCGATGGTGAAAGTCCTATGGAACCACCACAATATGGAAGAGTACACTTGGGAGACACGGGAGTCTATGCTCCAGCAATATCCTTATCTTTTCTGAGGTTAGTTCCCTGTGAGTTTTATGTGCTTTGCATGTTAGATATGTGTATGCCATGCTATGTGCTAGTTGAGGAACATTTGGGGACGAATGTTCTTAAGGGGGGGAGAATGTAATACCCGGCTAGACTCCGGTATTGGAATTCCTACCGTCATGTGGAATCTCGGATGTCGGAGACCTCTAGAAGGGTAAAACCATGTTTTCATGAAATGTTTTAATGTTCTTGATGAATTAAAGTAAAGAGGAAATGAGTTTTTGAATAAAGACAACCTTAGAGGAAAGCTCAGGTTCGGCCGCCGAAACTCAAAGTTCGGCCGCCGAACATGCATGCATTTTGGGTGAGCCTTAGGCCCCCGAAGGCATAAGTGAGGGAAGCCCAGGTTCGGCCGCCGAACCTGAAGTTCGGCTGCCGAACATGGTATGCATGCGGAGGCACATTCGGCCCCCGAACGTGGCCTGGACAGCCACTATAAAAGGGTCCCTTAGCCGAAAACGGGCGAGCTTTTTCCCCATTTTCGGCCAAGGTGAGCTTTCCGCCGTCCCTCACTGATCTTTGATATTTTTCCTCTAGATCGTTCAAGTTTTTCATTTGTTTTAACTTTGTTTTGAAGATTTGAGCTTTTGAGCAAAGTTTTGGAGCTTTGAGGTTCAATAACTCAAATCTCTCCCAACTCTAAGTTTGGTCGCCTCTACTCTCGATCTTCAAGAGGTAAGAGTCGATCTCTAGCTTACATTATGTTTTAAACAAGTTTTATGCAAGTTCATGGGGTAGAAAATGCATGAGTAAGCTTATGTTGAGTTTATGGGTTTTTGAGGAGTTTTTTAGCAATGTGGCTTGTAATGTGTGTTTGATGTGTTGTAGTTGGGGTTTAAGGTAGTTTGAGACCCCTAGGAGCTTGTATGCATGTTTTGGTTGAGCTAAATGCATGATGGTTTGAGTTTGGAGGCATTTGTGCATGTTTGAACCAAGTTTATGCCCTTTGGGAGAAACCAGGTTCAGCAGCCGAAGGGACTTTCGGCCGCCGAACCCTCTTGTGAAGGCAGCCTTCGGCTGTCGAAGCTTGCCCCCGAAAGGAGACTTTCGTCTCTGTCTGGGAGTTTCGGCCGCCGAAAGTGCCGCCGAACATGCATGAGTTTCGCCTCTGTCTGGGAGTTTCAGCCGCCGAAGGTGCCGCCGAACTTGCCTGACTTTCGGCTCTGGAGGGACTTTCGGCCGCCGAACCTGACGCCGAAAGTGCCCTGTCCAGCCTTCCTTTGCATGTTCTTGCATGGATGTTTTGAGATGTTTTAGGGGGTTTTTGGGGGATGTTTTCAGAGTCATGTTATCGTATGTTGGTCCCTCATTTGAGTCCACCTATGTAGGTTCGGACCCGAGGAACCGAGGACCCCAGCAGTGAGTCAGCTGCTTCTGAGTCAGTAGAGCTTCGGCCAGAGGTGAGTGAAACTAAACTTAATGTTTTAAATTAAGAAATTAAATGAAGGTTTTAGCATGATTCACGCATCATGAATGCCATGAGATATATTAGGGTGTTTGCATTAGAATTCACAAATATGTTGCATTGCACAATATGTTGTTGATGTGGATGAACGTTGAATGATCCTCTAGCCCTCATATGTTATGACATGATGATATGATATGGAAGTCCAGGCGTGCCTGCACTACGCCCCAGGCACTATGTAAGAGAAAGACCGGAAGTGGCCTGCACTATGCCCCCGACATCATGGATTATGTATGTTATGTTATATATAAGAGAAAGACCAGATGTGGCCTGCACTACGCCCCTGGCATGATTGGTTTATGTAGAGGGCTATATGGAGACAAGTTCATCCTTGATATGATTAGTTCTGTTGTGATGCATTCCACGATAGCATGTGTTTTAAATGCTTTATGATTCTGCTCACTGGGCTCTAGTAGCTCACCCCTCTCCCAATTTCCCCAGGTTTGCAGGTACGGGTTAGACAGAGAAGTCAAGAAGAGCAATGAAGTCTTATGTATGTAATAGTTAGAATGTGGACATGACAGATTGTATAATGATGTATAGATATGTAATATAACGGTATTAAGGTTAGAAGTGTGCTTGACCATAGTATATTGTAATCCCTTTTTGATACATGATCTTAATGTTTATTGATGTCTATGTTTAGCCAACTCAACACATGTTATGTCACCCATTGGGGGCATTGATGAGATCCCACAGAGGGGTCAAGTTTATGATTATGGCTATGTTCAGTGCATGCACAGGTTGAGTTTGGTGTACGATAGAATGTATGAAAGAAAAGTTTTAAATTTTTATGTATGATTGTTGATCATGTATGGGATTAAATAGGTTTACAGGTTACATGTCAGGCTTGCTACGGGTCCCGACAGCCTTAAGCTGATCTGGATCCTAGCGCCGGTAGCGGTCCGATTTTCGGGTCGTTACACAAACATTGTCACCGGTGATGATTGCATCTCCATTGGCCAGGGGAGCAAGCAAGTACGAATCACAAATGTAAGGTGCGGACACGGGCATGGCATTAGTGTTGGAAGCTTAGGAAAGTACGAGAAGGAAGAACCTGTGTTCGGAATTTATGTAAAGAATTGCACAATATACGACACTGACAATGGCTTGAGAATTAAGACTTGGCCCGCATTGTATGGTGGCATTACGTCGAATATCCATTTCGAGGACATCGTCATGCAGAACGTCAGCAATCCCATCATTATAGATCAAATGTACTGCCCATGGAACCTATGCAATCGGAAGGTAACTTTTTAATTTTCATTTTTTTTCAACCAAAAAGGGGAATCTTTTTTATTATTATTATTTATTCATGGAGATCATATAGTTGTGTGATGTTGGCTAGAAAAATACATTTATACTAAAATATTGTGCCTTTTTTCAGAAGCCATCAAAAGTTCAAATCAGCGACGTCAGCTTCAAGAATATTCAAGGATCGTCAAGAACGCCCACGACCGTTCAAATTACGTGCAGCAGCAGCGTACCATGCAAGGACATTGTGCTTTCTAACGTTAACCTCAAGTACACCGGATCTAAGGGATCTGCAAAATCTGTTTGTACAAATTTTAAGCCTAGGATTATAGGAAAGTTGATTCCGGGAGGATGATAATGCAGTCATTTGTTGATTCTTTATATAAATGGAGAAAATTTCTCGATTGCACATTGCAATTCATTCTTCAACTTTTCAAATTTAAATGAACTAGATCAAATATAATTAAAACCAATAACTAAAATATTTCAAATTTAACTGATATTAACAGTACGTAAATAATTTTTTAAGACCTCAATCGTAAAAATTGCAAAATGAAATAAAAAAAGACAATTTATTAAATGAACTTATTAATTTAATTGTCAAAATTCAAATTAAAATGCTATAATTCAATTGTATCAAAATTTTACTTTATCGAAGTTCAGAATGATTCATTTCTTAATTAAAAAACTGTAATTCGAAATTAAGAAATCAAAACGAAATTTATTTCCCTGTAATCCTAGCCCTACCATCATAATTAAAATATTGCAATTCAAAATTTTTTTTTCCTTTTTTAATTAGCGCAATATAATTCGAAGAAAATATATATATCAGTCTGCTCCAAAATTTTGTCTTCGCTTTTTTGGCGTAATTTATTTCCTAATGTAACTGTTTTAAGGAATCGAGGAAAAAAATAATATACCGCTGTAAGGAGACAAAATGTGCTACAAAGCTCGTTGTGAATTTCTGTTTTTTTTCTTTTTGCTGCGTTCCATTTAAAAGCAAATGATTACAACCGAAGCTGAATATATTGTCTACGCTGAAATAAAGTACACATAAAATATTACGGTGCGTCTTCACTCAAGAAAAGAGAGAAAAGATGCGATAAGTTTTTTTTTTCTTTCCTCTTTTCTTCTTTCTTTTTTTTTTCTTGTACTTGTCAGAAAATAGTGTGTATGCACGCGCGAGAAAAGGAATTGCGGGTGCGGCAACACCGATCCTTCCGCGTACGACACGACTAGAATTGCGGAAGTATGAAAAAGGTTGTTGCGCAAGTTATATAGGGTTCCAGTATAAAACAATATGTTTGGAGAGAAGTGCGCAGGTTGTAGTTGTTAGTTGCAGGCTAGCGCACGCAGCCTTTTTTCGCCTAAAACAATTAAAGCAACAAAAAGAAGGAAAAACAGAAAACGGAATGCGTGAAAATGCTACAGTCTGTAATAAACCTTGAGTAAATTAAACGAGCCACTTGACATATAAAAGGCGTTTCGGAGGAGGGGAAATTCACAAACATTTACGAAACAATATAAGCTATAGATATCGAAAGAGAGGAAGCGCCTTTGAAAGAGAGACATAGGTTCCAAGGCACATGTATGCACAATATACCTGTTGTTGCTGTTTGCTTTTACCAGCGAAGCTCTGCCCAATACCTTTGATGTCACGAAATATGGTGCCAAGGCAGGATCGGATATCACTAAGGTATGGAAGTAAATTCGATTCTCGATATCGCGACGGTATTTCCTAGATTGTTGCGGCCAGGTTTTTCATTCCCGTTTTCGTTTTTAGGCTTTATTGAGTGCGTGGAAATAGGGATGTGCAGCAGCGGGTTCCGGCAAAGTCGTGGTACCAAAAGGGAAGTACTTTTTAGGCGTGGTGGATTTGATAGGCCCTTGCAAGGGTGCCATGCATCTTCAAGTGGAAGGAACGTTGGTGGCGCCAGCAAAAGCTAGCCAACACAGGGGCGATTAGGCCTCACCTGGACTTCTATCTCAAAGTACCAGGAGCGACCTGGACTATCCAGGGGCGACCTGGTATGGCTACCTCATGCCATAACTCTGTGTTTGTACTCTGTGCTCTATCAAGGGCTAAGGATCATCCAACATTCATCCATACACATATCATCTTATGCAATGCATCATATTCGTGAATCGAATGCAATACAACCTAATACAACACATGGCATTTTATGATGCATGGATCATGCTAGAAGTGTATCATTTCTCAAAATAAAAGCTTAAGTTTAGTTCCACTCACCTGTAGCCTCTGCTTGGCTAACTCTGGGCTACCTCTAACTCTGAGACAGCTACGACTGCTAAACTCTGCGGTTCCTCGGGTCCAATCCTACAATGGAGGATGTAAATGAGGCACCAAACATACTCCTAAATACCTCTGAAACAATGCCCCAAAACCCCTCTAGACCACTTCACAAATGCATGCAAAACAAGCAAAGGAAGGCTGGACAGAACCCTTTCGGCGGCAGGTTCGGCGGCCGAATGTCCCCTCCAGAGCCGAAACTCAAGCACCTTCGGCGGCATCTTCGGCGGCCGAAACCCCTAAACAGAGCCGAACCTCAAAAACACTCGGGGGCAAGCTGTGGCAGCCTAAGCCACCATTCAAGAGGTTCGGCGGCCGAATCCTTCTTCGGCTGCCGAACCTGAGTTCTTCAAGAACTCAGCTTCACCAGCAACTTCCCTCCTTCATCCTCTCCTCTTCTCTAACATGCATAACTCCATCCTCAACTTGCATATACTCTGGTACATGCACAAAGGGGTCCAAAACTACCTATCAACCCCCAACAAACAATCATACAGAACACCTAATCATGCATAACCCATGAAAACACTAAAACTAACCTATACAAGCAACTCTACCCTTATCCTCTTTACACGCTATAACCATTCAACCAAGTGTAAAAACACTTCCCTTACCTTCTGAACTCAGAAGAGGAATGATCTGAACTCAGCAAATCCTCCTCCAACGCTTCCAAACCTTAAAACCTCACTTTTCTCTCACAAACATTTCACCCTCACTGAAAACACGACCAACCCTCTGCCTAAACTGATTAAAAGCTTGCAGATGAGTCAAGGGAGACGTGGCCTCACCTCTGGTCATGATCTGGAGGCGAACACCTGGCCAAACCACGGACGGAGGAGCGTGCACAACTAACCGACCACCTCAGCTTCGGCTGCCGAAACTGCATGCAAAACCATGCAACTTTCGGGGGCCGAACATAACCTTCGGGGGCCGAACAGTGGACACTTTCGGCGGCCGAACTTAACATTCGGGGGCCGAACATGACAGAAACTCCTTTGGCTAATTCTCCACAAAACTCAACTCTTTTCGTAATCAAATCCGTAAACATACGTAAAACAATCATTCTTAAAAACAACCACTGACATCCTCGAATGCCACCGGACGGTAGGGAATTCCGATGCCTGCTTAGCCGGGTATTACAATCTTCCCCCCTTACAAAACATTCGTCCTCGAATGTTAAAACCAAACAAACACATAGACACATAACTAAATAAGGAAAGCCTACCACCTTCCTCGAAGAAGCGACACAGATACCACTGGAGTACATACTCCCGGGTTAGCCATATTTTCGGACTCTGTGGATTCTTATCTGCTTCATCTGTGTCCATACTCTATACTGTCTGTTGACTTTTCTTTCTCTTTGGCTCTTCTCAGTTTTATTCACACTATTCTGCTTATACTGTCTGTTTACTCAATCCGGTCTGCGGCGCAATAACTCCAAGGACATGCTAAAAGCCTTGCCTCTAGCTTTAACTCTCTCACGTATGCCTCGACATGGAACTCAGATTATAGAACTTGGTCTCTACGCCGCGTTCTCTTACAATCTACAACACTTAGTAGATAATGGGCATACTTTTCTGATTTCCTGCACTATTCTACGCTTTTGCTGCGCACTCTGATCTTTACCTGTCTTTCTTCTTCTTTACTAACTCTTTTTTTTTTTTAACGCTCTCTCTACTTCTCAACATCTAGTTCCCAACTCTTAGATCTATTGTGGAGGATAAACAGCTCCTACTCGCTGATCCTGCATGGGAACACCTGTCCTTGGTCGTGATTTTGTTCAACTGCTCTCAGTCGTTACAAAATCTCAAGGTTTCATCCTTCGTTTCTCACACCAACACTGGAACATTTTAGGGTGAGGTACTAGGTCGGATATAACCTTTATCTACCAAGCTTCTCTATCTCTCGCACTCTGGTAGTGCAATCCTTACCATTCTTCGTTCTCACTCTCTTCGTTTAGCGGGTGGTACACCTGATGACTTGTCTGGGTCCTATCGATAACTTTTCTCTGGCTGTGGGCACTAAAACTGTTCCCCTTTAATCTGACTAACTATGATGTTCTTTGACACAAGCAAGAAACCTGGGATAACCGCTCCTAAACAGCGTAAGAGCCTCTAGGGCTGATAGCAAACTTCTTGGCATCTCTACTTTGTCCCCTCACACATGACCTGTGATCCATCCATCCTAGTCTCAAAGCCTGACTACTCTGCCTCTGCTATCTAAGGCAGTACGATGAGTAGCTAGCCCATCCACCCCTAGAATGACATCAACCAATCACTCTAGAACCACAAGGTCAGCTGGAAGGCACCTACTCAAAACTCGCACTCAACTCTATTGGCAGACTAACTCTGCCACTGACGGATCACACTTGAGTCTATTGACCCAAAGAGGACATTCTAATCCCAGAAGTTATCAAACCCATACTCTCGACGGCTCTCACGGCCTTAAGGAAAGCGAAACATCAGAGTTGCTATTAACAAACACATCAAAACATATGGAAGTGAAAAGTACCTGTCACCGCTATGTCCGATGTGTCAGTCTCCTGCTGCGTCAAAGAGAAGATCCGTGCTGGCATTGATGGACCTTCACATGGGAAACCTGTGGAAGAAGGAGTGATCCCGCTCCTTCTGCCTCTGCCCTGCGCCATGGCTAGAGCTTCTGGCTGAGCCACACTGTCTGAGACTGTCTGCTGGGACTGTGTTAGCAAAGTGGCGGTGGAACACTCACGTGCTATGTGCCCCTCCTGTCCGCACCTGAAACATGCTGTTGTCCCTACTAGACAGACTCCCTTGTGCGGCCTGCCGCACCTCGGACATTTGGAGGTGTTCAAACCAGAGCTCGATCCCTCACCTATTCCCAGACCAGACTTTATCTGCTTCCAGAACTTATTCTTCTTGGATCTCCTGAGGCCTCTACCTCCTTTCTTACTCTTTGTACCAGCCTCATGCAGAGGGGAGAGATTAACATCACTTGTCCCTGCAAGTTTGGCACTAGCTTCTCTCTTCTGTGCCACATCTACGATATCATGGAAACTCTCCCTTGTCCTATCTGGTAAAACCACTCCTACAAACTCATGAGCAAACTGCTCCCAAGATAAGCTTTCTACCCTCGGGTTCACATACTGGTTGAACCATTCCCTTGCCTTCTCACATGTCAATGTGCTCCCTGCCATCTGAATGGCTCTACTCTCACTGGTTCCCAACTCATCAGCTATCATCTTGACCAGTCTAAGATACTCAACAGGGTCATCACCAGTCTCAAATTGGGAAACATCTAACCGCAAATAATCTGTCAGCTGCACCATACTTTCTCCAGGTGACCTACACTTAGGTGTTTGGATAACTGGGGCTACTGGTTCTACTGGTGGTGGAGGAGGTGCAACTTGCCCTGGGTTAGGGTTTACTGACCTTGGGTAACAAAAGAAGGGTGGAAACATGGTATACTGTGGATATAATGGTGGATATGGCGGATAAAAGGGAGGATAGGGCATAAAGGTGGAATATGGGTGATACCTAGGAAACTCTGCTGTATCTTTCATCGGGTACTCTGCCCCCCACTGGTAGGGTGGATACGGAGGTGGAACAAACCTCGAGGCCTGAGTGCCTCCTTGGGACTCACCCATATCTCCTCCTAATCCGCTCATACCAAAGCCGCCCTCTCTACTCTGGTCATCCTTCTCTCTTTCTCTCATAAGCCCTGACATACCACCCTGGACAACTCCCCTTCTACTCTCCTCAACAGACCTTCTAGGGTCCCTTGATGTACCTTTTCTACTTAAACTATCGGATGTTGCCCTTTGCAGAATAGGGAGATGGACATCCATGTCCTCATTCTCTAGCGGAACTCCAATCAATCTCACAGATCGACGAGTTCCTCTCATCCTGCCTCTGAAAAGCACAACATCACACACAATATCATCAAATGATCCATGTGAAAACACATGAATCCTTAACATATATCTAACAGATCAATAATGCACATAGCAAACATAGCCATAAGGCATATGCAGCTCATCATGGCATTTCACATCAGCATGCAAGACAGGACTCCACATCCTATCCTAGTGGACATGAGTTTACCTATTGTGCTTTCCCTCCTATCCAAAACAACACCTCTTTCCGATGTGGAAATCTGACCTTGAGCATCTTCGCTCAACACACCGTACTTGAAAGATCTCAAACTCTGACATCTTAACCTCTTTCCGATGTGAGATATCTCTGATCCCTGAGTAGACTGACTCAGCACATCGTACTCTAGAGGCCCTATGCTCTGATACCAATCTGTAACGACCCGAAAACCGATACCCCTCAGTAACGGTCCGAACCATCACTGGCACTAGGATCCAGATCGGCTTAAGGCCGCCGGGACCCGTAGTCAGCCAACTATACTCTCTGTGTACCTGATAAATCCCATACATGATACAAAACGACTCAACAATCCTGTAAAACTCTGTAAGCTTAACTGCTGCTACTCAGATATGTCAATCTGAAATGGCCCTCAGGGCCTATACCAGGGACTACTATCTGCTGTGGGTCAAGGGATTGAAACCCTTTTAAGCTGTAACACATCCCATTGGTATCTCATCAAAGCCATACGTTAAGCCCAACTCACACATTTCTCATCAAGAAACGTAAAACAGGATGCATGTACTAAGGGATTAATCATACATCACACTATGGCAAAGACACTAGAGAAAGCACAAGTCTATCCAGTAAATGACAGTACATATCGATACATTACATGACAACTAATCTTTTAATTACATCATGTCCACTATGCTATTACAAACATACATTCATGCATCACTGTTCTCTGTACTCTTGCTGACTTTGACTTCTCCTAGCTATCTCAGAACCTGCAAAACTGGGGTCAAGGGAGTGGGATGAGCTCTAGAGCCCAGTGAGAAGGAACAGTAAAACAGTTCATTCATTACATGCTCTCATGAAATGTATCACATCACAAACATATCACCTCAAGGATGAACTTGTCACCAATAGCCCTTTACTGTATACATATAGTAATATGTCCAACTTGCCAGGGGCGATTAGGCCTCACCTGGACTTCTCTTACCTGGCTCTATCACAAGGCCAACTATGCCAGGGGCGATTAGGCCTCACCTGGACTTCTCTTACCTGGCTCTATCACAAGGCCAACTGTGCCAGGGGCGATTAGGCCTCACCTGGACTTCTCTATCTGAGTCAGGTCAAACTGTCTATCTCATAGTACCAGGAGCGACCTGGACTATCCAGGGGCGACCTGGTATGGCTACCTCATGCCATAACTCTGTGTTTGTACTCTGTGCTCTATCAAGGGCTAAGGATCATCCAACATTCATCCATACACATATCATCTTATGCAATGCATCATATTCGTGAATCGAATGCAATACAACCTAATACAACACATGGCATTTTATGATGCATGGATCATGCTAGAAGTGTATCATTTCTCAAAATAAAAGCTTAAGTTTAGTTCCACTCACCTGTAGCCTCTGCTTGGCTAACTCTGGGCTACCTCTAACTCTGAGACAGCTACGACTGCTAAACTCTGCGGTTCCTCGGGTCCAATCCTACAATGGAGGATGTAAATGAGGCACCAAACATACTCCTAAATACCTCTGAAACAATGCCCCAAAACCCCTCTAGACCACTTCACAAATGCATGCAAAACAAGCAAAGGAAGGCTGGACAGAACCCTTTCGGCGGCAGGTTCGGCGGCCGAATGTCCCCTCCAGAGCCGAAACTCAAGCACCTTCGGCGGCATCTTCGGCGGCCGAAACCCCTAAACAGAGCCGAACCTCAAAAACACTCGGGGGCAAGCTGTGGCAGCCTAAGCCACCATTCAAGAGGTTCGGCGGCCGAATCCTTCTTCGGCTGCCGAACCTGAGTTCTTCAAGAACTCAGCTTCACCAGCAACTTCCCTCCTTCATCCTCTCCTCTTCTCTAACATGCATAACTCCATCCTCAACTTGCATATACTCTGGTACATGCACAAAGGGGTCCAAAACTACCTATCAACCCCCAACAAACAATCATACAGAACACCTAATCATGCATAACCCATGAAAACACTAAAACTAACCTATACAAGCAACTCTACCCTTATCCTCTTTACACGCTATAACCATTCAACCAAGTGTAAAAACACTTCCCTTACCTTCTGAACTCAGAAGAGGAATGATCTGAACTCAGCAAATCCTCCTCCAACGCTTCCAAACCTTAAAACCTCACTTTTCTCTCACAAACATTTCACCCTCACTGAAAACACGACCAACCCTCTGCCTAAACTGATTAAAAGCTTGCAGATGAGTCAAGGGAGACGTGGCCTCACCTCTGGTCATGATCTGGAGGCGAACACCTGGCCAAACCACAGACGGAGGAGCGTGCACAACTAACCGACCACCTCAGCTTCGGCTGCCGAAACTGCATGCAAAACCATGCAACTTTCGGGGGCCGAACATAACCTTCGGGGGCCGAACAGTGGACACTTTCGGCGGCCGAACTTAACATTCGGGGGCCGAACATGACAGAAACTCCTTTGGCTAATTCTCCACAAAACTCAACTCTTTTCGTAATCAAATCCGTAAACATACGTAAAACAATCATTCTTAAAAACAACCACTGACATCCTCGAATGCCACCGGACGGTAGGGAATTCCGATGCCTGCTTAGCCGGGTATTACACAGTTCCACATCAATGTCCTCGACAGCAAAAACCTCACCTTCCAGCGGTTTTCAGTGAAAGCCCCGGGACATAGTCTCAACACCGATGGAATTCACATTGGACGATCGGAGGGGATCAACATAAATAATTCAAATATTGTCACCGGTGATGATTGCATCTCCATTGGCTAGGGGAGCAAGCAAGTACGAATCACAAATGTAAGGTGCGGACACAGGCATGGCATTAGTGTTGGAAGCTTAGGAAAGTACGAGAAGGAAGAACCTGTGTCCGGAATTTATGTAAAGAATTGCACAATATACGACACTGACAATGGCGTGAGAATTAAGAGTTGGCCCGCATTGTATGGTGGCATTGCGTCGAATATCCATTTCGAGGACATCGTCATGCAGAACGTCAGCAATCCCATCATTATAGATCAAATGTACTGCCCATGGAACCTATGCAATCGGAAGGTAACTTTTTAATTTTCATTTTTTTTCAACCAAAAAGGGGAATCTTTTTTATTATTAATATTTATCCATGGAGATCATATAGTTGTGTGATGTTGGCTAGAAGAATACATTTATACTAAAATATTGTGCCTTTTTTCAGAAGCCATCAAAAGTTCAAATCAGCGACGTCAGCTTCAAGAATATTCAAGTATCGTCAAGAACGCCCACGGCCGTTCAAATTACGTGCAGCAGCAGCGTACCATGCAAGGACATTGTGCTTTCTAACGTTAACCTCAAGTACACCGGATCTAAGGGATCTGCAAAATCTGTTTGTACAAATGTTAAGCCTAGGATTATAGGAAAGTTGATTTCGGAAGGATGCTAATGCACTCATTTGTTGATTCTTTATATAAATGGAGAAAATTTCTCAATTGCACATTGCAATTCATTCTTCAACTTTTCAAATTTAAATGAACTAGATCAAATATGATTAAAACCCATAACTAAAATATTTCAAATTTAACTAATATTAACAGTACGTAAATAATTTTTTAAGACCTCAAACGTAAAAATTGCAAAATGAAATAAAAAAAGACAATTTATTAAATGAACTTATTAATTTAATTGTCAAAATTCAAATTAAAATGCTATAATTCAATTGTATCAAAATTTTACTTTATCGAAGTTCAGAATGATTCATTTCTTAATTAAAAAACTATAATTCGAAATTAGGAAATCAAAACAAAATTTATTTCCCTGTAATCCTAGCCCTACCATCATAATTAAAATATTGCAATTCAAAATTTTTTTTCCTTTTTTAATTAGCGCAATATAATTCGAAGAAAATATATATATCAGTCTGCTCCAAAATTTTGTCTTCGCTTTTTTGGCGTAATTTATTTCCTAATGTAACTGTTTTAAGGAATCGAGGGAAAAAAAATAATATACCGCTGTAAGGAGACGAAATGTGCTACAAAGCTCGTTGTGAATTTCATTTTTTTTTTCTTTTTGCTGCGTTCCATTTAAAAGCAAATGATTACAACCGAAGCTGAATATATTGTCGACGCTGAAATAAAGTACGCATAAAATATTACGGTGCGTCTTCACTCAAGAAAAGAGAGAAAAGATGCGGTAAGTTTTTTTTTTCTTTCCTCTTTTCTTCTTTCTTTTTTTTTTCTTGTACTTGTCAGAAAACAGTGCGTATGCACGCGCGAGAAAAGGAATTGCGGGTGCGGCAACACCGATCCTTCCGCGTCCAACACGACTAGAATTGCGGAAGTACGAAAAAGGTTGTTGCGCAAGTTATATAGGGTTCCAGTATAAAACAATATGTTTGGAGAGAAGTGCGCAGGTTGTAGTTGTTAGTTGCAGGCTAGCGCACGCAGCCTTTTTTCGCCTAAAACAATTAAAGCAACAAAAAGAAGGAAAAACAGAAAACGGAATGCGTGAAAATGCTACAGCCTGTAATAAACCTTGAGTAAATTAAACGAGCCACTTGACATATAAAAGGCCTTTCGGAGGAGGGGAAATTCACAAACATTTACGAAACAATATAAGCTATAGATATCGAAAGAGAGGAAGCGCCTTTGAAAGAGAGACATGGGTTCCAAGGCACATGTATGCACAGTATACCTGTTGTTGCTGTTTGCTTTTACCAGCGAAGCTCTGCCCAATACCTTTGATGTCACGAAATATGGTGCCAAGGCAGGATCGGATATCACTAAGGTATGGAAGTAAATTCGATTCTCGATATCGCGACGGTATTTCCTAGATTGTTGCGGCCAGGTTTTTCATTCCCGTTTTCGTTTTTAGGCTTTATTGAGTGCGTGGAAAGAGGGATGTGCAGCAGCGGGTTCCGGCAAAGTCGTGGTACCAAAAGGGAAGTACTTTTTAGGCGTGGTGGATTTGATAGGCCCTTGCAAGGGTGCCATGCATCTTCAAGTGGAAGGAACGTTGGTGGCGCCAGCAAAAGCTAGCCAACACAGCAAGAATAGCTGGGTTACATTGAGATACCTGGACCGATTAACGGTATCCGGTGGCGGGGCCTTCGACGGACAAGGAGAAATTGCTTGGGAGCGAGCGCACTGTGGCGACAGATGCAAGACACCACTTCCAATTGTAAGCAAAACCGAATGCTACTTTACAAAACAACAGCCATTCATAGACCCGTTCATGGCAGCAATACTAATAATGTTTTCTTTGCGTAATTGCTGTATCAAAACTGTACCAGAACCTACGGTTTGACTTCGTCACCAACAGCATAGTTGAGGACGTAACTTCCATCGATAGCAAGCAGTTCCACGTCAATGTCCTCGGCAGCAAAAACCTCACCTTCCAGCGGTTTTCAGTGAAAGCCCCGGGACATAGTCTCAACACCGATGGAATTCACATTGGACGATCGGAGGGGATCAACATAATTAATTCAAACATTGTCACCGGTGATGATTGCATCTCCATTGGCCAGGGGAGCAAGCAAGTACGAATCACAAATGTAAGGTGCGGACACGGGCATGGCATTAGTGTTGGAAGCTTAGGAAAGTACGAGAAGGAAGAACCTGTGTCCGGAATTTATGTAAAGAATTGCACAATATACGACACTGACAATGGCGTGAGAATTAAGACTTGGCCCGCATTGTATGGTGGCATTGCGTCGAATATCCATTTCGAGGACATCGTCATGCAGAACGTCAGCAATCCCATCATTATAGATCAAATGTACTGCCCATGGAACCTATGCAGTCGGAAGGTAACTTTTTAATTTTCATTTTTTTTCAACCAAAAAGGGGAATCTTTTTTATTATTAATGTTTATTCATGGAGATCATATAGTTGTGTGATGTTGGCTAGAAGAATACATTTATACTAAAATATTGTGCCTTTTTTCAGAAGCCATCAAAAGTTCAAATCAGCGACGTCAGCTTCAAGAATATTCAAGGATCGTCAAGAATGCCCACGGCCGTTCAAATTACGTGCAGCAGCAGCGTACCATGCAAGGACATTGTGCTTTCTAACGTTAACCTCAAGTACACCGGATCTAAGGGATCTGCAAAATCTGTTTGTACAAATGTTAAGCCAAGGATTATAGGAAAGTTGATTCCGGGAGGATGCTAATGCACTCATTTGTTGATTCTTTATATAAATGGAGAAAATTTCTCGATTGCACATTGCAATTCATTCTTCAACTTTTCAAATTTAAATGAACTAGTTCAAATTTAACTGATATTAACAGTACGTAAATAATTTTTTAAGACCTCAATCGTAAAAATTGCAAAATGAAATAAAAAAAGTCAATTTATTAAATGAACTTATTAATTTAATTGTCAAAATTCAAATTAAAATGCTATAATTCAATTGTATCAGAATTTTACTTTATCGAAGTTCAGAATGATTCATTTCTTAATTAAAAAACTATAATTCGAAATTAAGAAATCAAAACGATATTTATTTCCCTGTAATCCTAGCCCTACCATCATAATTAAAATATTGCAATTCAAAAATTTTTTTTCCTTTTTTAATTAGCGCAATATAATTCGAAGAAAATATATATATCAGTCTGCTCCAAAATTTTGTCTTCGCTTTTTTGGCGTAATTTATTTCCTAATGTAACTGTGTTTTAAGGAATCGACGAAAAAAAAATAATATACCGCTGTAAGGAGACGAAATGTGCTACAAAGCTCCTTGTGAATTTCTTTTTTTTTTTTTCTTTTTGCTGCGTTCCATTTAAAAGAAAATGATTACAACCGAAGCTGAATATATTGTCGACGCTGAAATAAAGTACGCATAAAATATTACGGTGTGTCTTCACTCAAGAAAAGAGAGAAAAGATGCGGTAAGTTTTTTTTTTCTTTCCTCTTTTCTTCTTTCTTTTTTTTTTCTTGTACTTGTCAGAAAACAGTGCGTATGCACGCGCGAGAAAAGGAATTGCGGGTGCGGCAACACCGATCATTCCGCGTCCAACACGACTAGAATTGCGGAAGTACGAAAAAGGTTGTTGCGCAAGTTATATAGGGTTCCAGTATAAAACAATATGTTTGGAGAGAAGTGCGCAGGTTGTAGTTGTTAGTTGCAGGCTAGCGCACGCAGCCTTTTTTCGCCTAAAACAATTAAAGCAACAAAAAAGAAGGAAAAACAGAAAACAGAATGCATGAAAATGCTACAGCCTGTAATAAACCTTGAGTAAATTAAACGAGCCACTTGACATATAAAAGGCCTTTCGGTGTAACGACCCCAAAATGGACCGTCACCGGCGCTAGGATTCAGGTCGGCTTAAGGCCGCCAGAACCCGTAGCAAGCCTGCTATATTCTCTGTGTACCTGTAAACCTCATACATGATCATACATTTTCTGTGAAAATAAAACTCTTTGCTGAACCAAGGCTTAACCTGTGCATGCACTATCTCTGTACTCTGTACTCATGTACTCTGTACTCTGTATCCCTGACTAGAGCTTGCTCTAGATGGGTTAACTCATACCTGTTAAGCCTGGTTTTCACATACAGGAAAACATATATACATATACAGATCATGTACAATACATACATCACTAGGTCAAGCAACAACTATTACATCTCTTTAATATTACATGTCCACTCTAAGCTATTACAGATCTCTTTACTCTTCCTGTACTCTGCTAGACTGTCCCTGTACACTGTACACTGAACCTGCAAAACTGGGGTTAAGGGAGTGGGATGAGCTCTATAGCCCAGTGAGTAGAACAGTAAAACATCTCAGTCAAATATGATCTCATGGAATGCACCATATCACAGACAAGCCACATCAAGAGTAAACCTGTCACCACATAGTCCCAGTAACTCTGTGCCAGGGCGTAGAATCGAGCACCTGGTCTTCCTGTCATATATGTATATGTGTATATAACACCTGTGAACTTACCATTGCCAGGGCGTAGTCAAAGGCTCCTGGACTTTGCTATATACCTGCCAGGGCGTAGTCAAAGGCTCCTGGTCTTTGCTATACTTGCCAGGGCGTAGTCAAAGGCTCCTGGTCTTCCTGTCTGTGACTATTGGATCATTCAGCATTTACTCACATCATCAACTAACAATGCAATGCAACATATTCGTGAATACTAATGCAATCAACCTATGGCATAAACATGATGCATGAGATATGCTAAAAGCAGTTTGTGGTTCAATTAAAAGTTATAAGTTTAGTTCCACTCACCTCTGGCTATCTGGACTGACTGACTCTGCAGGCTCTGAACCTCTGGAGCAGTACTCACTGCTGCTCTCTCTGGTTCCTCTGGTCTGTACCTATACAGATGGACTCAAATGAGGGACCAAACTAACTTATCAATACCTCTATTAAACTCCCCAAGAATCCCCTGAAACTCACTTAACTAGCCATGCAAAGCAGGCAAAAGAAAAGCTGGACAGAACACTTTCGGCGGCAGGTTCGGCGGCCGAATGTCCTCTCCAGAGACGAAACTCAAGCACCTTCGGCGGCACCTTCGGCGGCCGAATCCCCCAAACAGAACCGAACATGCAAAAACACTCGGGGGCAAGCTGTGGCAATTAAGCCACCATGCACGAGGTTCGGCGGCCGAATGAACTTTCGGCTGCCGAACCTGAGTTCATCCCGAACTCAGTTTCAACGGCAAACCATCTCCTTCTTTCCTTCAACTTCTCAAACCATGCAAACTTCACCTCCTCAACATACATATACTCATGTATATGATCACAGGGGTCCAAAACGAGCTAATAACCCCAAACAACAAAACAAACATCACATATACACATGTATACATGCATAACTCATCAAAACTATCATGAAGAACCTAAACATGCATCTCCTTCCACAAATCCCCCTAAAACCTTCAGAAAACAGATTCAAGAACATCACTTACCTCCTGTAGTAAGAAGCTACACACGCTAAACAAGGGAAAACGGATCACCTCTTCTCACACTCTCAAACTCTCTCAAACTCACTATTATTTCTCTCAACTCTCAATTCCTTTACAAGCACCTCAAACTGCTGTGAGAACAACCAAAAACATGTACAGATGAGTCATAAGAGACGTGGTCATTCCATGGCAAGAATCTGAGGCCAACACTTGTCAAAACAAACATGACTCAGCTGGCTGGCCAACTCATCGTCGGCTGCCCAATCACATGCGAGACCATGCAACGTTCGGGGGCCGAACTTCCCTTCGGAAGCCAAACACTTTCGGCGGCCGAACTTACTTTCGGCGGCCGAACTTGGCTCACCTGCCTTAGGTCAGTGCAACTCAAAACTCAAAACTAAAGAACTGTAAAACCATAAAACACCTCCTAACACATAGAAACCATAACTCCTACCCTTATATAGAATCCCAACACCCCGGAGTCCATCAAACAACAGGAATTCCGGTGCCGGATTCTAGCCGGGTATTACATTCTCCCCTCCTTAAGAACATTCGTCCTCGGATGTTCCGAAAACATACAAAAACAAAACACAAGGAGGAAACTAACCTCAAAACAAATAAGGATATTGCTGGAGCATAGACTCCCGCGTCTCCCATGTGCACTCTTCTAGGTTATGGTGGTTCCATAGGACTTTCACCATTGGAATCTCCTTGTTCCTTAGCTGTCTGATCTGCGTGTCCATAATCCGCACTGGCTGCTCTATATAGGTGAGATCCGTATGAATCTCCACCTCAGGCTCACTCAGAACTTGATGCGGATCTGACACAAACTGTCGTAGCATAGAAACATGAAATACCGGGTGAATCCTCTCCATAGAAGCAGGTAAATCCAGCTTATACGACACATTTCCGATCCTCTGCAACACCTCAAAGGGTCCAATGTACCGTGGAGCTAATTTACCTTTCTTCCCAAAACGAACCACTCCTTTCATTGGAGACACTTTCAGCAATACCCAATTACCTTCTTGAAACTCTAACTGCTTTCTGCGCACGTCAGCATAACTTTTCTGTCTACTTTGAGCTGTTCTGATTCTCTCTCTGATCATGGGCACCATTCTACTGGTAATGTCTACTAACTCTGGCCCTGCAAGAGCCTTCTCTCCTACCTCTTCCCAGCAAACAGGAGATCTGCACTTCCTCCCATACAAAGCTTCATACGGAGCCATCCCAATGCTAGCATGATGACTGTTATTGTAGGCAAACTCCACCAAAGGTAGATGCTGCCTCCAAGAACCGCCAAAGTCTAACACACATAGGCGAAGCATATCCTCTATGGTCTGGATGGTCCTTTCTGACTGTCCATCAGTCTGTGGGTGGAAAGCAGTACTAAAATCTAACCTCGTGCCCATCGCACTTTGCAGACTCCGCCAAAAGCGGGAAGTAAACTGAGGTCCTCTGTCTGAAACTATAGATACTGGAACTCCATGTAATCTCACTATCTCATCCAGATAGACCTGTGCCAACTTATCCACAGAATAGTTACTCCGTACTGGAAGAAAATGAGCAGATTTCGTGAGTCTGTCCACAAGCACCCATATCGAGTCTATTCTGTTGGACGCTACTGGTAAACCCACTACAAAATCCATGGCTATGTTCTCCCATTTCCACTCTGGAATCGGTAATGGGTTAAGCATTCCGGCTGGTTTCTGATGTTCTAATTTCACCCTCTGACAAACCTCACAGGCTGTCACAAACTGCGCCACTTCTTTCTTCATGGCTGGCCACCAATAGACCCTTTTCAGATCCTGATACATCTTGGTGGCTCCTGGGTGAACACTATACCTCGCATTATGAGCTTCCCTCATAATGTCTTCCTTCACACTGCCCCTATCTGGTACACAAAGTCGACTCCCATAGCGAAGGATCCCTTTGCCGTCAAATCTGAACTCTACACTATTGCCTGACTGAACAGTCCTGGCAATTTTCATCAACTCAGGGTCCTCATGCTGTCTCTGAGCTATCTGCTCCAGAAACACAGGTGTCACTCTCATCTGTGCTATCAACGCACCTGTACCAGACAATTCTAACTGTAATCCCTCGGCAAAGAGCTTATAAAGCTCCATCACAACCGGTCTCCGCTCTGCTGCTATATGGGATAAACTGCCTAGTGACGTCCGGCTTAAGGCGTCTGCGACAACATTCGCCTTACCCGGATGATACTGGATTTTACAATCATAATCACTGAGCAATTCGACCCACCTTCTCTGCCTCAAATTCAGCTCTCTCTGACTTAAGATGTACTGTAAACTCTTGTGATCAGTGAAGATCTCGCATTTAACTCCGTAGAGGTAATGCCGCCACATCTTAAGTGCAAAGATAACTGCTGCCATCTCTAGGTCATGGGTAGGGTAATTCAACTCGTGCTTCTTCAACTGTCTAGAAGCATAAGCTATTACTCTATCACTCTGCATCAATACACAACCCAAGCCCACTCGAGATGCATCACAGAACACTGTGAACGTTTCATTACTGACAGGCAGAGCTAACACTGGTGCTGTTGTCAATCTCCTCTTGAGCTCCTCAAAGCTCTCCTCACACTGGTCTGACCAGATAAATTTCTGGTTCTTCTGAGTCAATTTGGTCATAGGAGCTGCTATCTTTGAGAAGTTCTGAACGAACCTCCTGTAGTAACCTGCCAGTCCCAGAAAGCTTTTAATCTCAGTCACTGTCGTGGGTCTGGGCCAGTTAGCTACAGCCTCTATCTTCTTGGGATCGACCTCAATACCCTCTGCTGATACCACATGTCCCAAGAAGGCAATGCTCCGTAACCAAAACTCACACTTCGAGAACTTGGCATATAACCCATGCTCTCTCAGCGTCTGCAAAACAATCCTCAGATGCTGGGCATGCTCTTCTGCATCTCTGGAATACACTAAAATATCATCGATAAACACAATGACAAAGTGATCCAGAAACTCACTGAATACCCTGTTCATGAGATCCATAAATGCTGCAGGGG
The DNA here is from genome assembly GCF_001659605.2 of Manihot esculenta. Lineage (NCBI taxonomy): Eukaryota > Viridiplantae > Streptophyta > Magnoliopsida > Malpighiales > Euphorbiaceae > Manihot > Manihot esculenta. Next base: position 24,565,455 of record NC_035167.2, read on the forward strand.
CGTTAGTCAACCCGAACGGCATCACTAAGAACTCATAATGCCCATATCTGGTCCGAAAAGCTGTCTTAGGCACATCTGCCTCTCTGACTCTCAACTGATGATACCCAGATCTCAGATCTATTTTCGAGAAACAACTTGCTCCAGCTAGCTGGTCAAATAGATCATCAATCCGAGGTAAGGGATACCTATTCTTGATAGTGACCTTGTTCAACTGTCTGTAGTCGATACAAAGTCTGAGGGATCCATCCTTCTTTCTAACAAAGAGCACTGGAGCACCCCAAGGTGAGGTACTAGGGCGGATGAAACCCTTATCTACCAAGTCCTGCAACTGTTCTTTCAACTCTGTTAACTCAGCTGGCGCCATCCTGTAGGGAGGTATAGAGATAGGTTTGGTACCTGGCAGTAATTCAATTTCAAACCCTATCTCCCTATCAGGTGGTAGTCCTGGCAAATCGTCTGGGAACACATCGAGAAACTCTCGGACTACTGGTACTGTGGCTGGTTCCCTCACCTGACTGTCTAGCTCTCTCACATAAGCTAGAAACCCCTGACAACCCCTCCTAAGCAACCGACGAGCCTGAAGAGCTGAAATCATACCTCTGGGTGTACCTCTCCTGTCTCCTCTGAAGACACACTCTGACCCATCCTGGTCTCTGAGACTCACTAGCTTCTCTCGACAGTCCAACGTAGCACTATATGCAGATAGCCAATCCATCCCTAGAATGACATCAAAATCTGTCAAGTCTAGAACCACAAGGTCAGCTGGAAGGCATCTACCCTCTATGAATACTGGACTGAAACGACAGACTGACACTGCCACTGATGGGTCACATCTAGGTCCACTGACCCAGAGAGGATACTCTAACTCAGAACTGATCAAACCCAACCTCTCTATGGCTCTCGAAGCAATAAAGGAATGAGAAGCACCGGGGTCCATCAAAGCATACACATCTGAACACCCAATGATGAGATTACCTGACACCACTGTGTTCGACGTGTTAGCCTCCTCCTGTGTCACTGTGAAAATCCGTGCTGGGGCTACCGGATTTCCACCTCGGGAACCTGCTGCTGAAGTAGAGGCTACCCCTCTCCCTCTACCTCTGCCACTAGTCTGAGGCATGACTGGAGCTACTGGCCGTACAACTGGCTGTACCACACTGCCTGAACTCATCTGCTGGGATGGTGCAAAAGTCATCTGCGGACAATCCCGAGCAATATGCCCTTCCTGTCCACATCGAAAACAAGCTGTAGATCCCAACCGACAAACTCCTCCATGTGGTTTTCCGCATCGTCTGCAGACTGGAGCTGTGCCAGAGCTTGAGCCACTACCTATTCCCAGACCTGACTTGACTTTACTCCAGAACCCTTTCCTTGTTCCTCTCGCTCTATCCCATCTCTTACTGCCTGTAGAACCTGAACTGGGGGCCTTAGAACCCGAAGCCTATGCCTTTGACTGTTTCTGAATATTGGCACTAGCTTCCATTTTCCTGGCTGCATCTACTATCGAATGAAAACTCTCCTTCTCAGCTGGAAGGATCAAAGAAGAATACCTGGGATGAAGTCTCATAGTATATCTTCTTGCTTTCTTCTGATCAGTATCATAGGCTTGACCCACGTACTGAAGCAGATCCAAGAACTTATTTGTGAAGTCATCAACACTCATCTCATCTGTCTGTCTCAACTGTTCAAATTCAATTACTTTCATCTCCCTCGAACTGTCAGGAAAAGCCCACCCTGCAAACTCATTGGCGAACTCTCCCCATGACATGCTGTCCATTTTAGGCTCCACATAATGCTTAAACCATTCTCTGGCTTTCTTACATTTAATTGTGAAACCTGCCATCTCAATGGCTCTCCTATCATCTGCTCCCAATTCACTAGTTATCATCCTAACTGCTCTGAGGTAATCAAATGGATCATCTCCCGTATTGTATTTAGGAGCATCCAATTTCAAGTACTCTGTCATTTGAACTTTACCTCCAGATGAGCTAGGTTCATGTCTGTCACCAACAGGGGCTACTGGTTCTAGTGGTACTACTGGTTCATTTGGCTCATTTGGCTCTAGGTGTACTGCACTTGGATGGATAGGGGAAGAGGGATACATAGGATATGGTAGATATGCTGGGTAATACTGCGGATATGGCATATATGGCATGTATGTAGGATATGGGTCAAATCGAGAGTACTCCGACATCCCCTCCATCGGATACTCTGGCTCCCGAAACAAGGATGGATAGTCAAAACCTGAGGCCTGAGCACCACCCTGTGAGTCTCCCATACCCTCCTCAAAACTGCCTATACCCATGCTGTCACTCTCCATAGCTTCCCTCCTTTCCTCTGATCCTCCCCTAGCTGTTCCTCTTCTGCTCTCATCGACAGACCTTCTAGGGTCTATGGACGTACCTTCCCTGCTAGATCTCTGAGACCTTGCCCTTGGCAATGCAGGAGGACGAGCAGCTGGTCTCTCACTCTCTGGTGGGACTCCAGTCAATCGAGCTGATCGACGAGTTCCTCGCATCTTACTCTGGAAACACAACATATAACATACCACTTTAACACATAAACATCACATAGCAATCATACACATACAACACTCATAGCATATCATAGCAGATAGGACTCAAGACCCTATCCTAGTGGACATGATTGCCTATTGTGCTTGACCACGTCTACCCTGTCTGAGCCCAACACTATCTCTATAGGTCCGATCATGTGAACCTAGGGCTCTGATACCAATCTGTAACGACCCCAAAATGGACCGTCACCGGCGCTAGGATTCAGGTCGGCTTAAGGCCGCCAGAACCCGTAGCAAGCCTGCTATATTCTCTGTGTACCTGTAAACCTCATACATGATCATACATTTTCTGTGAAAATAAAACTCTTTGCTGAACCAAGGCTTAACCTGTGCATGCACTATCTCTGTACTCTGTACTCATGTACTCTGTACTCTGTATCCCTGACTAGAGCTTGCTCTAGATGGGTTAACTCATACCTGTTAAGCCTGGTTTTCACGTACAGGAAAACATATATACATATACAGATCATGTACAATACATACATCACTAGGTCAAGCAACAACTATTACATCTCTTTAATATTACATGTCCACTCTAAGCTATTACAGATCTCTTTACTCTTCCTGTACTCTGCTAGACTGTCCCTGTACACTGTACACTGAACCTGCAAAACTGGGGTTAAGGGAGTGGGATGAGCTCTATAGCCCAGTGAGTAGAACAGTAAAACATCTCAGTCAAATATGATCTCATGGAATGCACCATATCACAGACAAGCCACATCAAGAGTAAACCTGTCACCACATAGTCCCAGTAACTCTGTGCCAGGGCGTAGAATCGAGCACCTGGTCTTCCTGTCATATATGTATATGTGTATATAACACCTGTGAACTTACCATTGCCAGGGCGTAGTCAAAGGCTCCTGGACTTTGCTATATACCTGCCAGGGCGTAGTCAAAGGCTCCTGGTCTTTGCTATACTTGCCAGGGCGTAGTCAAAGGCTCCTGGTCTTCCTGTCTGTGACTATTGGATCATTCAGCATTTACTCACATCATCAACTAACAATGCAATGCAACATATTCGTGAATACTAATGCAATCAACCTATGGCATAAACATGATGCATGAGATATGCTAAAAGCAGTTTGTGGTTCAATTAAAAGTTATAAGTTTAGTTCCACTCACCTCTGGCTATCTGGACTGACTGACTCTGCAGGCTCTGAACCTCTGGAGCAGTACTCACTGCTGCTCTCTCTGGTTCCTCTGGTCTGTACCTATACAGATGGACTCAAATGAGGGACCAAACTAACTTATCAATACCTCTATTAAACTCCCCAAGAATCCCCTGAAACTCACTTAACTAGCCATGCAAAGCAGGCAAAAGAAAAGCTGGACAGAACACTTTCGGCGGCAGGTTCGGCGGCCGAATGTCCTCTCCAGAGACGAAACTCAAGCACCTTCGGCGGCACCTTCGGCGGCCGAATCCCCCAAACAGAACCGAACATGCAAAAACACTCGGGGGCAAGCTGTGGCAATTAAGCCACCATGCACGAGGTTCGGCGGCCGAATGAACTTTCGGCTGCCGAACCTGAGTTCATCCCGAACTCAGTTTCAACGGCAAACCATCTCCTTCTTTCCTTCAACTTCTCAAACCATGCAAACTTCACCTCCTCAACATACATATACTCATGTATATGATCACAGGGGTCCAAAACGAGCTAATAACCCCAAACAACAAATCAAACATAACACATACACATGTATCCATGCAGAACTCATCAAAACTATCATGAATAACCTAAGCATGCATCTCCTTCCACAAATCCCCCTAAAACCTTCAGAAAACATAGTCACATGTTCAAGTGCATCACTTACCTCCTGTAGCAAGAAGCTAAACACTCTGAACAAGGGAAAAACGGATCACCTCTTCTCAAACTCTCTCAAACTCACTTTTTGCTTCAAACCCTTCAAAACTTGGTGAATGAGCAAACTCCTGCATGAGCTGCTCAAAACACTTGCAGATGAGTCATAGAAGACGTGGCTAATTCATGGCAAGAATCTGAAGCCAACATCTGTCAAAACATATGACTCAGCTCACTAGCCACTCAGCTTCGGCTGCCCATTCACATGCACGCGCATGCAACCTTCGGGGGCCGAACTTCCCTTCGGCAGCCAAACACTTTCGGCGGCCGAACTTACTTTCGGCGGCCGAACTTGGCTCAACTGCCTTAGGTCATTGCAACTCAAAACTCACTTCCCTTAACCTTAAAACATTTAACCACATCATAACACATAGAAACCATGATTCCTACCCTTATATAGAATCCCAACACCCCGGAGTCCACCAAACAACAGGAATTCTGGTGCCGGATTCTAGCCGGGTATTACAACTAGAGTTGCGAAAATACGAAAAAGGTTGTTGCACAAGTTATATAGGGTTCCAGTATAAAACAATATGTTTGGAGAGAAGTGCGCAGGTTGTAGTTGTTAGTTGCAGGCTAGCGCACGCAGCCTTTTTTCGCCTAAAACAATTAAAGCAACAAAAAGAAGGAAAAACAGAAAACGGAATGTGTGAAAATGCTACAGCCTGTAATAAACCTTGAGTAAATTAAACGAACCACTTGACATATAAAAGGCCTTTTGGAGGAGGGGAAATTCACAAACATTTACGAAACAATATAAGCTATAGATATCGAAAGAGAGGAAGCGCCTTTGAAAGAGAGACATGGGTTCCAAGGCACATGTATGCACAGTATACCTGTTGTTGCTGTTTGCTTTTACCAGCGAAGCTCTGCCCAATACCTTTGATGTCACGAAATATGGTGCCAAGGCAGGATCGGATATCACTAAGGTATGGAAGTAAATTCGATTCTCGATATCGCGACGGTATTTCCTAGATTGTTGCGGTCAGGTTTTTCATTCCCGTTTTCGTTTTTAGGCTTTATTGAGTGCGTGGAAAGAGGGATGTGCAGCAGCGGGTTCCGGCAAAGTCGTGGTACCAAAAGGGAAGTACTTTTTAGGCGTGGTGGATTTGATAGGCCCTTGCAAGGGTGCCATGCATCTTCAAGTGGAAGGAACGTTGGTGGCGCCAGCAAAAGCTAGCCAACACAGCAAGAATAGCTGGGTTACATTGAGATACCTGGACCGATTAACGGTATCCGGTGGCGGGGCCTTCGACGGACAAGGAGAAATTGCTTGGGAGCGAGCGCACTGTGGCGACAGATGCAAGACACCACTTCCAATTGTAAGCAAAACCGAATGCTACTTTACAAAACAACAGCCATTCATAGACCCGTTCATGGCAGCAATACTAATAATGTTTTCTTTGCGTAATCGATGTATCAAAACTGTACCAGAACCTACGGTTTGACTTCGTCACCAACAGCATAGTTGAGGACGTAACTTCCATCGATAGCAAGCAGTTCCACGTCAATGTCCTCGGCAGCAAAAACCTCACCTTCCAGCGGTTTTCAGTGAAAGCCCCGGGACATAGTCTCAACACCGATGGAATTCACATTGGACGATCGGAGGGGATCAACATAATTAATTCAAATATTGTCACCGGTGATGATTGCATCTCCATTGGCCAGGGGAGCAAGCAAGTACGAATCACAAATGTAAGGTGCGGACACGGGCATGGCATTAGTGTTGGAAGCTTAGGAAAGTACGAGAAGGAAGAACCTGTGTCCGGAATTTATGTAAAGAATTGCACAATATACGACACTGACAATGGCGTGAGAATTAAGACTTGGCCCGCATTGTATGGTGGCACTGCGTCGAATATCCATTTCGAGGACATCGTCATGCAGAACGTCAGCAATCCCATCATTATAGATCAAATGTACTGCCCATGGAACCTATGCAATCGGAAGGTAACTTTTTAATTTTCATTTTTTTTCAACCAAAAAGGGGAATCTTTTTTATTATTATTATTTATTCATGGAGATCATATAGTTGTGTGATGTTGGCTAGAAGAATACATTTATACTAAAATATTGTGCCTTTTTTCAGAAGCCATCAAAAGTTCAAATCAGCGACGTCAGCTTCAAGAATATTCAAGGATCGTCAAGAACGCCCACGGCCGTTCAAATTACGTGCAGCAGCAGCGTACCATGCAAGGACATTGTGCTTTCTAACGTTAACCTCAAGTACACCGGATCTAAGGGATCTGCAAAATCTGTTTGTACAAATGTAAAGCCTAGGATTATAGGAAAGTTGATTCCGGGAGGATGCTAATGCACTCATTTGTTGATTCTTTATATAAATGGAGAAAATTTCTCGATTGCACATTGCAATTCATTCTTCAACTTTTCAAATTTAAATGAACTAGATCAAATATGATTAAAACCAATAACTAAAATATTTCAAATTGAACTGATGTTAACAATACGTAAATAATTTTTTAAGACCTCAATCGGAAAAATTGCAAAATGAAATAAAAAAAGACAATTTATTAAATGAACTTATTAATTTAATTGTCAAAATTCAAATTAAAATGCTATAATTCAATTGTATCAAAATTTTACTTTATCGAAGTTCAGAATGATTCATTTCTTAATTAAAAAACTGTAATTCGAAATTAAGAAATCAAAACGAAATTTATTTCCCTGTAATCCTAGCCCTACCATCATAATTAAAATATTGCAATTCAAATTTTTTTTTCCTTTTTTAATTAGCGCAATATAATTCGAAGAAAATATATATATCAGTCTGCTCCAAAATTTTGTTTTCGCTTTTTTGGCGTAATTTATTTCCTAATGTAACTGTTTTAAGGAATCGAGGAAAAAAAAATAATATACCGCTGTAAGGAGACGAAATGTGCTACAAAGCTCGTTGTGAATTTCTTTTTTTTTTTTTCTTTTTGCTGCGTTCCATTTAAAAGCAAATGATTACAACCGAAGCTGAATATATTGTCGACGCTGAAATAAAGTACGCATAAAATATTACGGTGCGTCTTCACTCAAGAAAAGAGAGAAAAGATGCGGTAAGTTTTTTTTTTCTTTCCTCTTTTCTTCTTTCTTTTTTTTTTTCTTGTACTTGTCAGAAAACAGTGCGTATGCACGCGCGAGAAAAGGAATTGCGGGTGAGGCAACACCGATCCTTTCGCGTCCAACACGACTAGAATTGCGGAAGTACGAAAAAGGTTGTTGCGCAAGTTATATAGGGTTCCAGTACAAAACAATATGTTTGGAGAGAAGTGCGCAGGTTGTAGTTGTTAGTTGCAGGCTAGCGCACGCAGCCTTTTTTCGCCTAAAACAATTAAAGCAACAAAAAGAAGGAAAAACAGAAAACGGAATGCGTGAAAATGCTACAGCCTGTAATAAACCTTGAGTAAATTAAACGAGCCACTTGACATATAAAAGGCCTTTCGGAGGAGGGGAAATTCACAAACATTTACGAAACAATATAAGCTATAGATATCGAAAGAGAGGAAGCGCCTTTGAAAGAGAGACATGGATTCCAAGGCACATGTATGCACAGTATACCTGTTGTTGCTGTTTGCTTTTACGAGCGAAGCTCTGCCCAATACCTTTGATGTCACAAAATATGGTGCCAAGGCAGGATCGGATATCACTAAGGTATGGAAGTAAATTCGATTCTCGATATCGCGACGGTATTTCCTAGATTGTTGCGGCCAGGTTTTTCATTCCCGTTTTCGTTTTTAGGCTTTATTGAGTGCGTGGAAAGAGGGATGTGCAGCAGCGGGTTCCGGCAAAGTCGTGGTACCAAAAGGGAAGTACTTTTTAGGCGTGGTGGATTTGATAGGCCCTTGCAAGGGTGCCATGCATCTTCAAGTGGAAGGAACGTTGGTGGCGCCAGCAAAAGCTAGCCAACACAGCAAGAATAGCTGGGTTACATTGAGATACCTGGACCGATTAACGGTATCCGGTGGCGGGGCCTTCGACGGACAAGGAGAAATTGCTTGGGAGCGAGCGCACTGTGGCGACAGATGCAAGACACCACTTCCAATTGTAAGCAAAACCGAATGCTACTTTACAAAACAACAGCCATTCATAGACCCGTTCATGGCAGCAATACTAATAATGTTTTCTTTGCGTAATCGATGTATCAAAACTGTACCAGAACCTACGGTTTGACTTCGTCACCAACAGCATAGTTGAGGACGTAACTTCCATCGATAGCAAGCAGTTCCACGTCAATGTCCTCGGCAGCAAAAACCTCACCTTCCAGCGGTTTTCAGTGAAAGCCCCGGGACATAGTCTCAACACCGATGGAATTCACATTGGACGATCGGAGGGGATCAACATAATTAATTCAAATATTGTCACCGGTGATGATTGCATCTCCATTGGCCAGGGGAGCAAGCAAGTACGAATCACAAATGTAAGGTGCGGACACGGGCATGGCATTAGTGTTGGAAGCTTAGGAAAGTACGAGAAGGAAGAACCTGTGTCCGGAATTTATGTAAAGAATTGCACAATATACGACACTGACAATGGCGTGAGAATTAAGACTTGGCCCGCATTGTATGGTGGCACTGCGTCGAATATCCATTTCGAGGACATCGTCATGCAGAACGTCAGCAATCCCATCATTATAGATCAAATGTACTGCCCATGGAACCTATGCAATCGGAAGGTAACTTTTTAATTTTCATTTTTTTTCAACCAAAAAGGGGAATCTTTTTTATTATTATTATTTATTCATGGAGATCATATAGTTGTGTGATGTTGGCTAGAAGAATACATTTATACTAAAATATTGTGCCTTTTTTCAGAAGCCATCAAAAGTTCAAATCAGCGACGTCAGCTTCAAGAATATTCAAGGATCGTCAAGAACGCCCACGGCCGTTCAAATTACGTGCAGCAGCAGCGTACCATGCAAGGACATTGTGCTTTCTAACGTTAACCTCAAGTACACCGGATCTAAGGGATCTGCAAAATCTGTTTGTACAAATGTAAAGCCTAGGATTATAGGAAAGTTGATTCCGGGAGGATGCTAATGCACTCATTTGTTGATTCTTTATATAAATGGAGAAAATTTCTCGATTGCACATTGCAATTCATTCTTCAACTTTTCAAATTTAAATGAACTAGATCAAATATGATTAAAACCAATAACTAAAATATTTCAAATTGAACTGATGTTAACAATACGTAAATAATTTTTTAAGACCTCAATCGGAAAAATTGCAAAATGAAATAAAAAAAGACAATTTATTAAATGAACTTATTAATTTAATTGTCAAAATTCAAATTAAAATGCTATAATTCAATTGTATCAAAATTTTACTTTATCGAAGTTCAGAATGATTCATTTCTTAATTAAAAAACTGTAATTCGAAATTAAGAAATCAAAACGAAATTTATTTCCCTGTAATCCTAGCCCTACCATCATAATTAAAATATTGCAATTCAAATTTTTTTTTTCCTTTTTTAATTAGCGCAATATAATTCGAAGAAAATATATATATCAGTCTGCTCCAAAATTTTGTTTTCGCTTTTTTGGCGTAATTTATTTCCTAATGTAACTGTTTTAAGGAATCGAGGAAAAAAAAATAATATACCGCTGTAAGGAGACGAAATGTGCTACAAAGCTCGTTGTGAATTTCTTTTTTTTTTTTTTCTTTTTGCTGCGTTCCATTTAAAAGCAAATGATTACAACCGAAGCTGAATATATTGTCGACGCTGAAATAAAGTACGCATAAAATATTACGGTGCGTCTTCACTCAAGAAAAGAGAGAAAAAATGCGGTAAGTTTTTTTTTTTCTTTCCTCTTTTCTTCTTTCTTTCTTTTTTTTTTTCTTGTACTTGTCAGAAAACAGTGCGTATGCACGCGCGAGAAAAGGAATTGCGGGTGAGGCAACACCGATCCTTTCGCGTCCAACACGACTAGAATTGCGGAAGTACGAAAAAGGTTGTTGCGCAAGTTATATAGGGTTCCAGTACAAAACAATATGTTTGGAGAGAAGTGCGCAGGTTGTAGTTGTTAGTTGCAGGCTAGCGCACGCAGCCTTTTTTCGCCTAAAACAATTAAAGCAACAAAAAGAAGGAAAAACAGAAAACGGAATGCGTGAAAATGCTACAGCCTGTAATAAACCTTGAGTAAATTAAACGAGCCACTTGACATATAAAAGGCCTTTCGGAGGAGGGGAAATTCACAAACATTTACGAAACAATATAAGCTATAGATATCGAAAGAGAGGAAGCGCCTTTGAAAGAGAGACATGGATTCCAAGGCACATGTATGCACAGTATACCTGTTGTTGCTGTTTGCTTTTACGAGCGAAGCTCTGCCCAATACCTTTGATGTCACAAAATATGGTGCCAAGGCAGGATCGGATATCACTAAGGTATGGAAGTAAATTCGATTCTCGATATCGCGACGGTATTTCCTAGATTGTTGCGGCCAGGTTTTTCATTCCCGTTTTCGTTTTTAGGCTTTATTGAGTGCGTGGAAAGAGGGATGTGCAGCAGCGGGTTCCGGCAAAGTCGTGGTACCAAAAGGGAAGTACTTTTTAGGCGTGGTGGATTTGATAGGCCCTTGCAAGGGTGCCATGCATCTTCAAGTGGAAGGAACGTTGGTGGCGCCAGCAAAAGCTAGCCAACACAGCAAGAATAGCTGGGTTACATTGAGATACCTGGACCGATTAACGGTATCCGGTGGCGGGGCCTTCGACGGACAAGGAGAAATTGCTTGGGAGCGAGCGCACTGTGGCGACAGATGCAAGACACCACTTCCAATTGTAAGCAAAACCGAATGCTACTTTACAAAACAACAGCCATTCATAGACCCGTTCATGGCAGCAATACTAATAATGTTTTCTTTGCGTAATCGATGTATCAAAACTGTACCAGAACCTACGGTTTGACTTCGTCACCAACAGCATAGTTGAGGACGTAACTTCCATCGATAGCAAGCAGTTCCACGTCAATGTCCTCGGCAGCAAAAACCTCACCTTCCAGCGGTTTTCAGTGAAAGCCCCGGGACATAGTCTCAACACCGATGGAATTCACATTGGACGATCGGAGGGGATCAACATAATTAATTCAAATATTGTCACCGGTGATGATTGCATCTCCATTGGCCAGGGGAGCAAGCAAGTACGAATCACAAATGTAAGGTGCGGACACGGGCATGGCATTAGTGTTGGAAGCTTAGGAAAGTACGAGAAGGAAGAACCTGTGTCCGGAATTTATGTAAAGAATTGCACAATATACGACACTGACAATGGCGTGAGAATTAAGACTTGGCCCGCATTGTATGGTGGCACTGCGTCGAATATCCATTTCGAGGACATCGTCATGCAGAACGTCAGCAATCCCATCATTATAGATCAAATGTACTGCCCATGGAACCTATGCAATCGGAAGGTAACTTTTTAATTTTCATTTTTTTTCAACCAAAAAGGGGAATCTTTTTTATTATTATTATTTATTCATGGAGATCATATAGTTGTGTGATGTTGGCTAGAAGAATACATTTATACTAAAATATTGTGCCTTTTTTCAGAAGCCATCAAAAGTTCAAATCAGCGACGTCAGCTTCAAGAATATTCAAGGATCGTCAAGAACGCCCACGGCCGTTCAAATTACGTGCAGCAGCAGCGTACCATGCAAGGACATTGTGCTTTCTAACGTTAACCTCAAGTACACCGGATCTAAGGGATCTGCAAAATCTGTTTGTACAAATGTAAAGCCTAGGATTATAGGAAAGTTGATTCCGGGAGGATGCTAATGCACTCATTTGTTGATTCTTTATATAAATGGAGAAAATTTCTCGATTGCACATTGCAATTCATTCTTCAACTTTTCAAATTTAAATGAACTAGATCAAATATGATTAAAACCAATAACTAAAATATTTCAAATTGAACTGATGTTAACAATACGTAAATAATTTTTTAAGACCTCAATCGGAAAAATTGCAAAATGAAATAAAAAAAGACAATTTATTAAATGAACTTATTAATTTAATTGTCAAAATTCAAATTAAAATGCTATAATTCAATTGTATCAAAATTTTACTTTATCGAAGTTCAGAATGATTCATTTCTTAATTAAAAAACTGTAATTCGAAATTAAGAAATCAAAACGAAATTTATTTCCCTGTAATCCTAGCCCTACCATCATAATTAAAATATTGCAATTCAAATTTTTTTTTTCCTTTTTTAATTAGCGCAATATAATTCGAAGAAAATATATATATCAGTCTGCTCCAAAATTTTGTTTTCGCTTTTTTGGCGTAATTTATTTCCTAATGTAACTGTTTTAAGGAATCGAGGAAAAAAAAATAATATACCGCTGTAAGGAGACGAAATGTGCTACAAAGCTCGTTGTGAATTTCTTTTTTTTTTTTTTCTTTTTGCTGCGTTCCATTTAAAAGCAAATGATTACAACCGAAGCTGAATATATTGTCGACGCTGAAATAAAGTACGCATAAAATATTACGGTGCGTCTTCACTCAAGAAAAGAGAGAAAAAATGCGGTAAGTTTTTTTTTTTCTTTCCTCTTTTCTTCTTTCTTTCTTTTTTTTTTTTCTTGTACTTGTCAGAAAACAGTGCGTATGCACGCGCGAGAAAAGGAATTGCGGGTGAGGCAACACCGATCCTTTCGCGTCCAACACGACTAGAATTGCGGAAGTACGAAAAAGGTTGTTGCGCAAGTTATATAGGGTTCCAGTACAAAACAATATGTTTGGAGAGAAGTGCGCAGGTTGTAGTTGTTAGTTGCAGGCTAGCGCACGCAGCCTTTTTTCGCCTAAAACAATTAAAGCAACAAAAAGAAGGAAAAACAGAAAACGGAATGCGTGAAAATGCTACAGCCTGTAATAAACCTTGAGTAAATTAAACGAGCCACTTGACATATAAAAGGCCTTTCGGAGGAGGGGAAATTCACAAACATTTACGAAACAATATAAGCTATAGATATCGAAAGAGAGGAAGCGCCTTTGAAAGAGAGACATGGATTCCAAGGCACATGTATGCACAGTATACCTGTTGTTGCTGTTTGCTTTTACGAGCGAAGCTCTGCCCAATACCTTTGATGTCACAAAATATGGTGCCAAGGCAGGATCGGATATCACTAAGGTATGGAAGTAAATTCGATTCTCGATATCGCGACGGTATTTCCTAGATTGTTGCGGCCAGGTTTTTCATTCCCGTTTTCGTTTTTAGGCTTTATTGAGTGCGTGGAAAGAGGGATGTGCAGCAGCGGGTTCCGGCAAAGTCGTGGTACCAAAAGGGAAGTACTTTTTAGGCGTGGTGGATTTGATAGGCCCTTGCAAGGGTGCCATGCATCTTCAAGTGGAAGGAACGTTGGTGGCGCCAGCAAAAGCTAGCCAACACAGCAAGAATAGCTGGGTTACATTGAGATACCTGGACCGATTAACGGTATCCGGTGGCGGGGCCTTCGACGGACAAGGAGAAATTGCTTGGGAGCGAGCGCACTGTGGCGACAGATGCAAGACACCACTTCCAATTGTAAGCAAAACCGAATGCTACTTTACAAAACAACAGCCATTCATAGACCCGTTCATGGCAGCAATACTAATAATGTTTTCTTTGCGTAATCGATGTATCAAAACTGTACCAGAACCTACGGTTTGACTTCGTCACCAACAGCATAGTTGAGGACGTAACTTCCATCGATAGCAAGCAGTTCCACGTCAATGTCCTCGGCAGCAAAAACCTCACCTTCCAGCGGTTTTCAGTGAAAGCCCCGGGACATAGTCTCAACACCGATGGAATTCACATTGGACGATCGGAGGGGATCAACATAATTAATTCAAATATTGTCACCGGTGATGATTGCATCTCCATTGGCCAGGGGAGCAAGCAAGTACGAATCACAAATGTAAGGTGCGGACACGGGCATGGCATTAGTGTTGGAAGCTTAGGAAAGTACGAGAAGGAAGAACCTGTGTCCGGAATTTATGTAAAGAATTGCACAATATACGACACTGACAATGGCGTGAGAATTAAGACTTGGCCCGCATTGTATGGTGGCACTGCGTCGAATATCCATTTCGAGGACATCGTCATGCAGAACGTCAGCAATCCCATCATTATAGATCAAATGTACTGCCCATGGAACCTATGCAATCGGAAGGTAACTTTTTAATTTTCATTTTTTTTCAACCAAAAAGGGGAATCTTTTTTATTATTATTATTTATTCATGGAGATCATATAGTTGTGTGATGTTGGCTAGAAGAATACATTTATACTAAAATATTGTGCCTTTTTTCAGAAGCCATCAAAAGTTCAAATCAGCGACGTCAGCTTCAAGAATATTCAAGGATCGTCAAGAACGCCCACGGCCGTTCAAATTACGTGCAGCAGCAGCGTACCATGCAAGGACATTGTGCTTTCTAACGTTAACCTCAAGTACACCGGATCTAAGGGATCTGCAAAATCTGTTTGTACAAATGTAAAGCCTAGGATTATAGGAAAGTTGATTCCGGGAGGATGCTAATGCACTCATTTGTTGATTCTTTATATAAATGGAGAAAATTTCTCGATTGCACATTGCAATTCATTCTTCAACTTTTCAAATTTAAATGAACTAGATCAAATATGATTAAAACCAATAACTAAAATATTTCAAATTGAACTGATGTTAACAATACGTAAATAATTTTTTAAGACCTCAATCGGAAAAATTGCAAAATGAAATAAAAAAAGACAATTTATTAAATGAACTTATTAATTTAATTGTCAAAATTCAAATTAAAATGCTATAATTCAATTGTATCAAAATTTTACTTTATCGAAGTTCAGAATGATTCATTTCTTAATTAAAAAACTGTAATTCGAAATTAAGAAATCAAAACGAAATTTATTTCCCTGTAATCCTAGCCCTACCATCATAATTAAAATATTGCAATTCAAATTTTTTTTTTCCTTTTTTAATTAGCGCAATATAATTCGAAGAAAATATATATATCAGTCTGCTCCAAAATTTTGTTTTCGCTTTTTTGGCGTAATTTATTTCCTAATGTAACTGTTTTAAGGAATCGAGGAAAAAAAAATAATATACCGCTGTAAGGAGACGAAATGTGCTACAAAGCTCGTTGTGAATTTCTTTTTTTTTTTTTTCTTTTTGCTGCGTTCCATTTAAAAGCAAATGATTACAACCGAAGCTGAATATATTGTCGACGCTGAAATAAAGTACGCATAAAATATTACGGTGCGTCTTCACTCAAGAAAAGAGAGAAAAAATGCGGTAAGTTTTTTTTTTTCTTTCCTCTTTTCTTCTTTCTTTCTTTTTTTTTTTTCTTGTACTTGTCAGAAAACAGTGCGTATGCACGCGCGAGAAAAGGAATTGCGGGTGAGGCAACACCGATCCTTTCGCGTCCAACACGACTAGAATTGCGGAAGTACGAAAAAGGTTGTTGCGCAAGTTATATAGGGTTCCAGTACAAAACAATATGTTTGGAGAGAAGTGCGCAGGTTGTAGTTGTTAGTTGCAGGCTAGCGCACGCAGCCTTTTTTCGCCTAAAACAATTAAAGCAACAAAAAGAAGGAAAAACAGAAAACGGAATGCGTGAAAATGCTACAGCCTGTAATAAACCTTGAGTAAATTAAACGAGCCACTTGACATATAAAAGGCCTTTCGGAGGAGGGGAAATTCACAAACATTTACGAAACAATATAAGCTATAGATATCGAAAGAGAGGAAGCGCCTTTGAAAGAGAGACATGGATTCCAAGGCACATGTATGCACAGTATACCTGTTGTTGCTGTTTGCTTTTACGAGCGAAGCTCTGCCCAATACCTTTGATGTCACAAAATATGGTGCCAAGGCAGGATCGGATATCACTAAGGTATGGAAGTAAATTCGATTCTCGATATCGCGACGGTATTTCCTAGATTGTTGCGGCCAGGTTTTTCATTCCCGTTTTCGTTTTTAGGCTTTATTGAGTGCGTGGAAAGAGGGATGTGCAGCAGCGGGTTCCGGCAAAGTCGTGGTACCAAAAGGGAAGTACTTTTTAGGCGTGGTGGATTTGATAGGCCCTTGCAAGGGTGCCATGCATCTTCAAGTGGAAGGAACGTTGGTGGCGCCAGCAAAAGCTAGCCAACACAGCAAGAATAGCTGGGTTACATTGAGATACCTGGACCGATTAACGGTATCCGGTGGCGGGGCCTTCGACGGACAAGGAGAAATTGCTTGGGAGCGAGCGCACTGTGGCGACAGATGCAAGACACCACTTCCAATTGTAAGCAAAACCGAATGCTACTTTACAAAACAACAGCCATTCATAGACCCGTTCATGGCAGCAATACTAATAATGTTTTCTTTGCGTAATCGATGTATCAAAACTGTACCAGAACCTACGGTTTGACTTCGTCACCAACAGCATAGTTGAGGACGTAACTTCCATCGATAGCAAGCAGTTCCACGTCAATGTCCTCGGCAGCAAAAACCTCACCTTCCAGCGGTTTTCAGTGAAAGCCCCGGGACATAGTCTCAACACCGATGGAATTCACATTGGACGATCGGAGGGGATCAACATAATTAATTCAAATATTGTCACCGGTGATGATTGCATCTCCATTGGCCAGGGGAGCAAGCAAGTACGAATCACAAATGTAAGGTGCGGACACGGGCATGGCATTAGTGTTGGAAGCTTAGGAAAGTACGAGAAGGAAGAACCTGTGTCCGGAATTTATGTAAAGAATTGCACAATATACGACACTGACAATGGCGTGAGAATTAAGACTTGGCCCGCATTGTATGGTGGCACTGCGTCGAATATCCATTTCGAGGACATCGTCATGCAGAACGTCAGCAATCCCATCATTATAGATCAAATGTACTGCCCATGGAACCTATGCAATCGGAAGGTAACTTTTTAATTTTCATTTTTTTTCAACCAAAAAGGGGAATCTTTTTTATTATTATTATTTATTCATGGAGATCATATAGTTGTGTGATGTTGGCTAGAAGAATACATTTATACTAAAATATTGTGCCTTTTTTCAGAAGCCATCAAAAGTTCAAATCAGCGACGTCAGCTTCAAGAATATTCAAGGATCGTCAAGAACGCCCACGGCCGTTCAAATTACGTGCAGCAGCAGCGTACCATGCAAGGACATTGTGCTTTCTAACGTTAACCTCAAGTACACCGGATCTAAGGGATCTGCAAAATCTGTTTGTACAAATGTAAAGCCTAGGATTATAGGAAAGTTGATTCCGGGAGGATGCTAATGCACTCATTTGTTGATTCTTTATATAAATGGAGAAAATTTCTCGATTGCACATTGCAATTCATTCTTCAACTTTTCAAATTTAAATGAACTAGATCAAATATGATTAAAACCAATAACTAAAATATTTCAAATTGAACTGATGTTAACAATACGTAAATAATTTTTTAAGACCTCAATCGGAAAAATTGCAAAATGAAATAAAAAAAGACAATTTATTAAATGAACTTATTAATTTAATTGTCAAAATTCAAATTAAAATGCTATAATTCAATTGTATCAAAATTTTACTTTATCGAAGTTCAGAATGATTCATTTCTTAATTAAAAAACTGTAATTCGAAATTAAGAAATCAAAACGAAATTTATTTCCCTGTAATCCTAGCCCTACCATCATAATTAAAATATTGCAATTCAAATTTTTTTTTTCCTTTTTTAATTAGCGCAATATAATTCGAAGAAAATATATATATCAGTCTGCTCCAAAATTTTGTTTTCGCTTTTTTGGCGTAATTTATTTCCTAATGTAACTGTTTTAAGGAATCGAGGAAAAAAAAATAATATACCGCTGTAAGGAGACGAAATGTGCTACAAAGCTCGTTGTGAATTTCTTTTTTTTTTTTTTCTTTTTGCTGCGTTCCATTTAAAAGCAAATGATTACAACCGAAGCTGAATATATTGTCGACGCTGAAATAAAGTACGCATAAAATATTACGGTGCGTCTTCACTCAAGAAAAGAGAGAAAAAATGCGGTAAGTTTTTTTTTTTCTTTCCTCTTTTCTTCTTTCTTTCTTTTTTTTTTTTCTTGTACTTGTCAGAAAACAGTGCGTATGCACGCGCGAGAAAAGGAATTGCGGGTGAGGCAACACCGATCCTTTCGCGTCCAACACGACTAGAATTGCGGAAGTACGAAAAAGGTTGTTGCGCAAGTTATATAGGGTTCCAGTACAAAACAATATGTTTGGAGAGAAGTGCGCAGGTTGTAGTTGTTAGTTGCAGGCTAGCGCACGCAGCCTTTTTTCGCCTAAAACAATTAAAGCAACAAAAAGAAGGAAAAACAGAAAACGGAATGCGTGAAAATGCTACAGCCTGTAATAAACCTTGAGTAAATTAAACGAGCCACTTGACATATAAAAGGCCTTTCGGAGGAGGGGAAATTCACAAACATTTACGAAACAATATAAGCTATAGATATCGAAAGAGAGGAAGCGCCTTTGAAAGAGAGACATGGATTCCAAGGCACATGTATGCACAGTATACCTGTTGTTGCTGTTTGCTTTTACGAGCGAAGCTCTGCCCAATACCTTTGATGTCACAAAATATGGTGCCAAGGCAGGATCGGATATCACTAAGGTATGGAAGTAAATTCGATTCTCGATATCGCGACGGTATTTCCTAGATTGTTGCGGCCAGGTTTTTCATTCCCGTTTTCGTTTTTAGGCTTTATTGAGTGCGTGGAAAGAGGGATGTGCAGCAGCGGGTTCCGGCAAAGTCGTGGTACCAAAAGGGAAGTACTTTTTAGGCGTGGTGGATTTGATAGGCCCTTGCAAGGGTGCCATGCATCTTCAAGTGGAAGGAACGTTGGTGGCGCCAGCAAAAGCTAGCCAACACAGCAAGAATAGCTGGGTTACATTGAGATACCTGGACCGATTAACGGTATCCGGTGGCGGGGCCTTCGACGGACAAGGAGAAATTGCTTGGGAGCGAGCGCACTGTGGCGACAGATGCAAGACACCACTTCCAATTGTAAGCAAAACCGAATGCTACTTTACAAAACAACAGCCATTCATAGACCCGTTCATGGCAGCAATACTAATAATGTTTTCTTTGCGTAATCGATGTATCAAAACTGTACCAGAACCTACGGTTTGACTTCGTCACCAACAGCATAGTTGAGGACGTAACTTCCATCGATAGCAAGCAGTTCCACGTCAATGTCCTCGGCAGCAAAAACCTCACCTTCCAGCGGTTTTCAGTGAAAGCCCCGGGACATAGTCTCAACACCGATGGAATTCACATTGGACGATCGGAGGGGATCAACATAATTAATTCAAATATTGTCACCGGTGATGATTGCATCTCCATTGGCCAGGGGAGCAAGCAAGTACGAATCACAAATGTAAGGTGCGGACACGGGCATGGCATTAGTGTTGGAAGCTTAGGAAAGTACGAGAAGGAAGAACCTGTGTCCGGAATTTATGTAAAGAATTGCACAATATACGACACTGACAATGGCGTGAGAATTAAGACTTGGCCCGCATTGTATGGTGGCACTGCGTCGAATATCCATTTCGAGGACATCGTCATGCAGAACGTCAGCAATCCCATCATTATAGATCAAATGTACTGCCCATGGAACCTATGCAATCGGAAGGTAACTTTTTAATTTTCATTTTTTTTCAACCAAAAAGGGGAATCTTTTTTATTATTATTATTTATTCATGGAGATCATATAGTTGTGTGATGTTGGCTAGAAGAATACATTTATACTAAAATATTGTGCCTTTTTTCAGAAGCCATCAAAAGTTCAAATCAGCGACGTCAGCTTCAAGAATATTCAAGGATCGTCAAGAACGCCCACGGCCGTTCAAATTACGTGCAGCAGCAGCGTACCATGCAAGGACATTGTGCTTTCTAACGTTAACCTCAAGTACACCGGATCTAAGGGATCTGCAAAATCTGTTTGTACAAATGTAAAGCCTAGGATTATAGGAAAGTTGATTCCGGGAGGATGCTAATGCACTCATTTGTTGATTCTTTATATAAATGGAGAAAATTTCTCGATTGCACATTGCAATTCATTCTTCAACTTTTCAAATTTAAATGAACTAGATCAAATATGATTAAAACCAATAACTAAAATATTTCAAATTGAACTGATGTTAACAATACGTAAATAATTTTTTAAGACCTCAATCGGAAAAATTGCAAAATGAAATAAAAAAAGACAATTTATTAAATGAACTTATTAATTTAATTGTCAAAATTCAAATTAAAATGCTATAATTCAATTGTATCAAAATTTTACTTTATCGAAGTTCAGAATGATTCATTTCTTAATTAAAAAACTGTAATTCGAAATTAAGAAATCAAAACGAAATTTATTTCCCTGTAATCCTAGCCCTACCATCATAATTAAAATATTGCAATTCAAATTTTTTTTTTCCTTTTTTAATTAGCGCAATATAATTCGAAGAAAATATATATATCAGTCTGCTCCAAAATTTTGTTTTCGCTTTTTTGGCGTAATTTATTTCCTAATGTAACTGTTTTAAGGAATCGAGGAAAAAAAAATAATATACCGCTGTAAGGAGACGAAATGTGCTACAAAGCTCGTTGTGAATTTCTTTTTTTTTTTTTTTCTTTTTGCTGCGTTCCATTTAAAAGCAAATGATTACAACCGAAGCTGAATATATTGTCGACGCTGAAATAAAGTACGCATAAAATATTACGGTGCGTCTTCACTCAAGAAAAGAGAGAAAAAATGCGGTAAGTTTTTTTTTTTCTTTCCTCTTTTCTTCTTTCTTTCTTTTTTTTTTTTCTTGTACTTGTCAGAAAACAGTGCGTATGCACGCGCGAGAAAAGGAATTGCGGGTGAGGCAACACCGATCCTTTCGCGTCCAACACGACTAGAATTGCGGAAGTACGAAAAAGGTTGTTGCGCAAGTTATATAGGGTTCCAGTACAAAACAATATGTTTGGAGAGAAGTGCGCAGGTTGTAGTTGTTAGTTGCAGGCTAGCGCACGCAGCCTTTTTTCGCCTAAAACAATTAAAGCAACAAAAAGAAGGAAAAACAGAAAACGGAATGCGTGAAAATGCTACAGCCTGTAATAAACCTTGAGTAAATTAAACGAGCCACTTGACATATAAAAGGCCTTTCGGAGGAGGGGAAATTCACAAACATTTACGAAACAATATAAGCTATAGATATCGAAAGAGAGGAAGCGCCTTTGAAAGAGAGACATGGATTCCAAGGCACATGTATGCACAGTATACCTGTTGTTGCTGTTTGCTTTTACGAGCGAAGCTCTGCCCAATACCTTTGATGTCACAAAATATGGTGCCAAGGCAGGATCGGATATCACTAAGGTATGGAAGTAAATTCGATTCTCGATATCGCGACGGTATTTCCTAGATTGTTGCGGCCAGGTTTTTCATTCCCGTTTTCGTTTTTAGGCTTTATTGAGTGCGTGGAAAGAGGGATGTGCAGCAGCGGGTTCCGGCAAAGTCGTGGTACCAAAAGGGAAGTACTTTTTAGGCGTGGTGGATTTGATAGGCCCTTGCAAGGGTGCCATGCATCTTCAAGTGGAAGGAACGTTGGTGGCGCCAGCAAAAGCTAGCCAACACAGCAAGAATAGCTGGGTTACATTGAGATACCTGGACCGATTAACGGTATCCGGTGGCGGGGCCTTCGACGGACAAGGAGAAATTGCTTGGGAGCGAGCGCACTGTGGCGACAGATGCAAGACACCACTTCCAATTGTAAGCAAAACCGAATGCTACTTTACAAAACAACAGCCATTCATAGACCCGTTCATGGCAGCAATACTAATAATGTTTTCTTTGCGTAATCGATGTATCAAAACTGTACCAGAACCTACGGTTTGACTTCGTCACCAACAGCATAGTTGAGGACGTAACTTCCATCGATAGCAAGCAGTTCCACGTCAATGTCCTCGGCAGCAAAAACCTCACCTTCCAGCGGTTTTCAGTGAAAGCCCCGGGACATAGTCTCAACACCGATGGAATTCACATTGGACGATCGGAGGGGATCAACATAATTAATTCAAATATTGTCACCGGTGATGATTGCATCTCCATTGGCCAGGGGAGCAAGCAAGTACGAATCACAAATGTAAGGTGCGGACACGGGCATGGCATTAGTGTTGGAAGCTTAGGAAAGTACGAGAAGGAAGAACCTGTGTCCGGAATTTATGTAAAGAATTGCACAATATACGACACTGACAATGGCGTGAGAATTAAGACTTGGCCCGCATTGTATGGTGGCACTGCGTCGAATATCCATTTCGAGGACATCGTCATGCAGAACGTCAGCAATCCCATCATTATAGATCAAATGTACTGCCCATGGAACCTATGCAATCGGAAGGTAACTTTTTAATTTTCATTTTTTTTCAACCAAAAAGGGGAATCTTTTTTATTATTATTATTTATTCATGGAGATCATATAGTTGTGTGATGTTGGCTAGAAGAATACATTTATACTAAAATATTGTGCCTTTTTTCAGAAGCCATCAAAAGTTCAAATCAGCGACGTCAGCTTCAAGAATATTCAAGGATCGTCAAGAACGCCCACGGCCGTTCAAATTACGTGCAGCAGCAGCGTACCATGCAAGGACATTGTGCTTTCTAACGTTAACCTCAAGTACACCGGATCTAAGGGATCTGCAAAATCTGTTTGTACAAATGTAAAGCCTAGGATTATAGGAAAGTTGATTCCGGGAGGATGCTAATGCACTCATTTGTTGATTCTTTATATAAATGGAGAAAATTTCTCGATTGCACATTGCAATTCATTCTTCAACTTTTCAAATTTAAATGAACTAGATCAAATATGATTAAAACCAATAACTAAAATATTTCAAATTGAACTGATGTTAACAATACGTAAATAATTTTTTAAGACCTCAATCGGAAAAATTGCAAAATGAAATAAAAAAAGACAATTTATTAAATGAACTTATTAATTTAATTGTCAAAATTCAAATTAAAATGCTATAATTCAATTGTATCAAAATTTTACTTTATCGAAGTTCAGAATGATTCATTTCTTAATTAAAAAACTGTAATTCGAAATTAAGAAATCAAAACGAAATTTATTTCCCTGTAATCCTAGCCCTACCATCATAATTAAAATATTGCAATTCAAATTTTTTTTTCCTTTTTTAATTAGCGCAATATAATTCGAAGAAAATATATATATCAGTCTGCTCCAAAATTTTGTTTTCGCTTTTTTGGCGTAATTTATTTCCTAATGTAACTGTTTTAAGGAATCGAGGAAAAAAAAATAATATACCGCTGTAAGGAGACGAAATGTGCTACAAAGCTCGTTGTGAATTTCTTTTTTTTTTTTTTTCTTTTTGCTGCGTTCCATTTAAAAGCAAATGATTACAACCGAAGCTGAATATATTGTCGACGCTGAAATAAAGTACGCATAAAATATTACGGTGCGTCTTCACTCAAGAAAAGAGAGAAAAAATGCCGGTAAGTTTTTTTTTTCTTTCCTCTTTTCTTCTTTCTTTTTTTTTTTTTTCTTGTACTTGTCAGAAAACAGTGCGTATGCACGCGCGAGAAAAGGAATTGCGGGTGCGGTGATAAGCGGTTGTCGAAACCGTCAAAAATAAACCTATTAAACAATCAACAATAAACTTGTAGATAGTGGCAATAGGGTCGAACCACAGGGAATTGACACTAAAGATCTTCCTAATAATAACCAAGATGAGTAAATAACAAATAATTAAAAGAGGGGGGGTTTGAGTTGATGAATTAAAACTAAATAGCAAAAGAAAGCAATAATTTAAAGATGAGTAAATCAATAAGAGAAAAGCTTCTAGTTGAAGTATGGATCTTATTTCAGATTGTTTAGAATTGATCATTGATTCTTTAACACTCCTATTTATTCCAATAAATTAGTTTTGGATGTGGAAGACGCTTCTCACAATCCAAATTCCTCCTTAGTTCTAGTTTGATTAGGAAACGTTCGCTAATCAAACACTAGTTAACAAGTTGCCAAGGAACGTCCTTGGGGCATTATAGCATCGAACAACTGTTAATTGCATTAAGACTTAGAGAAACCTAATTCTAACCTTGCCAACCGCGTGGTCAAGTTTAGATCATGCAACTTGATTAAATGTGAGTTTAAACAATTTAAGCAATTACGGACCTAAATCATTCAAACAATTTATCACTTTAGCAATTTAAAAGCAATGGGCCCTTATTGATTCTAAAAGCAAAGTAATAATTATGGAAAAGATCAGATTGCATAAATATTGAAATAAACAAGAGTTCAACAATGGAGTATTAAATCTCCCAATTCATCACAAAATCTGAAATTCACCAACTTCAACTAGAAAGGAAAGTGTTTTAGCCACTCATGGTGGACTAAATACACAAAAAAGATGAAAAGAAAAGAAAAAGGAAGATGCTGGAGAGTTTCTGGCGAGTTGAGTTGCTGATCAGAAGATAAGATTGCTGGCTTGGAGGCTCTCCTTTTATAGTTGCAGAATTTTATTCATCTAGGGTTTCAAAATCCCTTTTTGATTTGATCTTGGACTCCTCTTTTGATGTTGAATTTGATTGTAATTGGAATTCCTTGGGTGAGAGACTCTTTCGTGGCTCTTGGTCTTGTGTTGGAAGTGATTGGATTGGATTTGGACTTTTGAAAAATCGAATTTCTGTTTTCTGTCCATTTTCCCGCTCTACTGTAAGTTTCTGCTGTCAAAGTGATTTGCCCTGTGATTTGGGCGAGCAGTGGGCAAATCACTGGGCAAATCACTGCCTCTGTGAGTCAGTCCTCTATGTCTCTGCGAGTGATTTGGCCAGTGATCTTCGAGTGTCTGGGGCAAATCACTGGGCAAATCACTGCTGCCTGTTGCCTCCGGGTTTCTGCTTTAGCTTGATCGGGGCAGTGATTGGAGCAGATTCTTGGGCAAATCACTGGGCAAATCATCCTTTTGTGAATTTTCTGCACTTTTTCTTCCATTTTCCAGTTTTTTCCTTTTCTGTAAAAATAAGATAAAAACCATAAATTAAACTGAAAAATGTGTAAATAAGCAATAATAATTATGATAAAAATGTGGCTAAATTATGCTTGATCAAATACCCCCACACCTAGCTTTTTGCTTGTCCTCAAGCAACAAATAACTTAGCCAATTAAGCTCCCTTTTTCCTTAGAGCCTAAGTACCACTTAATCAGCCCCCCCTAGACTCCTAATCTGAATTATCACAGTATAGAGTACATGCACTAAGGTCATCCTCTTCTTTCCTTGTTTCCTTTCACCTACCATGGTCAAGAGAAAGGTTTTTGGTTCAATCATGCTTATTCCTTTATGTTAGTTTTAATGCAACCCTAGGAGTGATTTGCCCATTTTCTTTCTCTTTTTTTTATTTTTATTTTTATTTTTAGCAGCACTTATTCTTATCCTTGCCTGAAAAAGTCACTAACCTTTTTACGCGATTGTGTACATGGGTGATACACCCCCGGTTACTCAGTTAGTCACTTGTTCAAGTGGCTACTAGCTCTGTTCATAGTCTAGACCATCGAAACGTATTTGCTTGAAAAAGTCACTGACCTTTTTACGCGATTGTGTACATGGGTGATACACCCCCGGTTACTCAGTCAGTAACTTCTCCAAGTGGTTTTTAGGCACAGTTCATAGTTTAGACCATTGGAACAGGTTTATGATTTGTGCTTTGTGCTGGTTTTTTATGATAGTTTGGGCAAATCAACTCATAGGGAGTTACACTAGCTTTGTGTTTGCATGCATTTGTATTTTTATTTCTCTTGACCTTAGCACATTTAAGGATTCAATTCAAGAGAAAAACTTCCTAAGTGAAGGTAACATACTGTGAATGATTCAATTTAGGCTTAAAGGGTGGCAAATCAATGGGGTATGAGATAAGGGTACTCTTTCAACCTTGTTATCTATGTTGAGTAGAGCAATTAGCTACAAAATTCTGTGTGTGTGTGTGCAAAAAGTGTGAAGAAAGAAAAAAAAAAAAATTTGGTGTGTGCAATAAGGGGTAAAAATAATGCAAAAAGAAACAAAAAGAAATCAAAAAAAATGAAAGATGTGTGATCAGTGAATAAAGACTCTCTAGTACCCCCACACCTATCCCACATATTGTCTCAATGTGTGAATAAACATATAGAAAAATGAAGGAGAAAGGGAAAGATATTTCCTGGCCTGGGGGTGATTTGACCAGTGACTTGGGCAAGTACTGGGCAAATCACTGGGCAAATAGCTATCTGTCACGGTGCTGGGGCAGAAAAGGTGAACCAGCAGCTGCAACATGCTTTCCATGTGCTGCATCCTATCTTGAGCCTCCACGAATGGTCTTGAGGTGCCTTTTATGTCCTCCAAGGTCCACCCAATTGCTTTCTTGTGCTTCCTCAACACATCAAGGAGCTTTTCCTCTTCTTCTTGGCTGAGCTGGTTGGAAATAATTACTGGAAGTGTATTTCCAGCTCCCAAGTAGGCATATTTGAGGTGGCTAGGCAAGGGTTTCAGATCTGGTGCATTCTCTGTCTGCTGGTTTTTTGTCTGCTTACTGTCTGATTTGAGCTGTGATTTGAGCAGATTTTCTGGTATTCTGGGCAAATCACTGGGCAAATCACTCACTTCCAGCAAGTTACAGCAGTCTGCTGTTTTCTTTGTTTCAGTGATGTTGCTGTCCACTTCTTCTCTCCTGCAAAGACCTTCATAGAGTAAGTTTTCTTGATCAAAATCAAAAATTTCTTGACTTAAATCATCAATTATATCAAGGCCATAAACAGGAGAAACATCATTGGGGAATTTCATGGCATCATAAACATTAATTTTATAATTTCCCCTTCAAACTCCATGGTCAATGTGCCATCATGCACATCAATTTTTGTTCTTGCTGTGCTCAAGAATGGTCTCCCAAGTAAGATATCAGAGGTGATGTTGCCCTTCCTCCTCCATGTCAATCACATAAAAATCAGCTGGGAAGACTAGTTGGTCCACTTGCACCAACACATCTTCAAGCACTCCCTTGGGGTAGACAATGGATCGATCAGCCAATTGGATCATAATGCTGGTGCCCTTGAGTGTACCTGCATTCAACAAGTTAAAAATAGAAAGAGGCATGACATTTAATTGAAGCTCCAAGGTCACACATGGCCTTCTTTATTCCCACATTGCCTATTTTGCATGAAACCGCAAACATTCCTCTATCTTTGCATTTGACTGGTAGTTTTCTTTGGATGACAGCTGAAAACACACTCCCCCACACTTACCTTTTCATGTTAGCAAGTTTCCTCCTATTGGTGCATAGCTCTTTGAGAAATTTAGCATACCTTGGTATTTGTTTGATAGCATCAAGTAGAGGTATGTTGATTTCTACCTTGCGAAGTGTCTCCAATATCTCTTTTTTCCTCTTTCTCCTTTTGGGACCTTGCAAATCTCTTTGGGAAGGGAGGAGGTACCTTGAATTTCTCCATAGGTTGCTGTTTCTGCCTTTGACTTGATTCTGCCTGGTCTGTTGATTTGGGCAAATCACTTTCTGCCTTCTCTGGAGAATTGGGCAAATCACTGCTGGACAGCTTAGTTTGCCCAGCGATCGGGTCAGTTCCTACGAGTGAACTGGGCAAAACTGCCCTGATCACTTCTGGAGAATTTCTTCCATGCCCTGTTTTTTGCAATTTTTCAGCCCTATTGTCTTGCAACTCCTTTCCACTCCTCAATGTGATGGCACTAGCATTTTGCTTTGGATTATCTCAGTTTGGAGAGTAGACAACAACTTACCTGTGCTAGCAATCTGTTGTGCTGGATTCTCCAGGGGGCTGGTTTTGTTTCAGAAATTTCAGCAGATTTTGGTTCAGTTGGGGCACTCAGCAGTTGCTGGTTTATGGACAGCAGCAGGGGATGTAACAGGAACTTCGGCTGGTGCTGATTTGTGGGCAGCAGTGGTTGTGGCAGTTTGACAGCAGTTGCTGTCTCTATTTTCAGCAACTTGGACAGCAGCAAATTCTGTAATTTCTGGTGTAAATTTTGGCAGTTTCAGCAAGTGCAGCAACTCTGGTTCAGTTGGGGCAATTTCTGAGGTTGCTGATTTTTGGACAGCAGGTGCTGTTTTTGCAGCAGGAGCTTCGGTTGGTGCTGATTTTTGGACAGCAGCAGGTTCTACAGTGGTGATTTGTGCCGCAGATTCAGCAGCTTGTCTGTTTCTTCGTCATCGTCCCATAGATCTTGAAGCTCTTCCTCCCTTCTTAATATGTGCGGTTCATTGAGTTGACCGCTTGATCCACTTGCTTGTTGGAGAATTTTCCCAGAAATTTCCAATTTTCTCACCATCTCTTCAAGTTCCCATATGGGAGTTTTGAGGTGTTGCTTGGGCTTGATAGTTTTTGGTAGTAGTCAGCCCTTTGCATAGCC
>NC_035167.2:24600374-24620373 GCF_001659605.2 Manihot esculenta
CTTGGCACCATATTTCGTGACATCAAAGGTATTGGGCAGAGCTTCGCTGGTAAAAGCAAACAGCAACAACAGGTATACTGTGCATACATGTGCCTTGGAACCCATGTCTCTCTTTCAAAGGCGCTTCCTCTCTTTCGATATCTATAGCTTATATTGTTTCGTAAATGTTTGTGAATTTCCCCTCCCCCGAAAGGCCTTTTATATGTCAAGTGGCTCGTTTAATTTACTCAAGGTTTATTACAGGCTGTAGCATTTTCACGCATTCCGTTTTCTGTTTTTCCTTCTTTTTTGTTGCTTTAATTGTTTTAGGCGAAAAAAGGCTGCGTGCGCTAGCCTGCAACTAACAACTACAACCTGCGCACTTCTCTCCAAACATATTGTTTTATACTGGAACCCTATATAACTTGCGCAACAACCTTTTTCGTACTTCCGCAATTCTAGTCGTGTTGGACGCGGAAGGATCGGTGTTGCCGCACCCGCAATTCCTTTTCTCGCGCGTGCATACGCACTGTTTTCTGACAAGTACAAGAAAAAAAAAAAAAGAAAGAAGAAAAGAGGAAAGAAAAAAAAAACTTACGGCATCTTTTCTCTCTTTTCTTGAGTGAAGACACACCGTAATATTTTATGCATACTTTATTTCAGCGTCGACAATATATTCAGCTTCGGTTGTAATCATTTTCTTTTAAATGGAACGCAGCAAAAAGAAAAAAAAAAAAAAAGAAATTCACAAGGAGCTTTGTAGCACATTTCGTCTCCTTACAGCGGTATATATAAAGAATCAACAAATGAGTGCATTAGCATCCTCCCGGAATCAACTTTCCTATAATCCTAGGCTTAACATTTGTACAAACAGATTTTGCAGATCCCTTAGATCCGGTGTACTTGAGGTTAACGTTAGAAAGCACAATGTCCTTGCATGGTACGCTGCTGCTGCACGTAATTTGAACGGCCGTGGGCGTTCTTGACGATCCTTGAATATTCTTGAAGCTGACGTCGCTGATTTGAACTTTTGATGGCTTCTGAAAAAAGGCACAATATTTTAGTATAAATGTATTCTTCTAGCCAACATCACACAACTATATGATCTCCATGAATAAACATTAATAATAAAAAAGATTCCCCTTTTTGGTTGAAAAAAAATGAAAATTAAAAAGTTACCTTCCGATTGCATAGGTTCCATGGGCAGTACATTTGATCTATAATGATGGGATTGCTGACGTTCTGCATGACGATGTCCTCGAAATGGATATTCGACGCAATGCCACCATACAATGCGGGCCAAGTCTTAATTCTCACGCCATTGTCAGTGTCGTATATTGTGCAATTCTTTACATAAATTCCGGACACAGGTTCTTCCTTCTCGTACTTTCCTAAGCTTCCAACACTAATGCCATGCCCGTGTCCGCACCTTACATTTGTGATTCGTACTTGCTTGCTCCCCTGGCCAATGGAGATGCAATCATCACCGGTGACAATGTTTGAATTAATTATGTTGATCCCCTCCGATCGTCCAATGTGAATTCCATCGGTGTTGAGACTATGTCCCGGGGCTTTCACTGAAAACCGCTGGAAGGTGAGGTTTTTGCTGCCGAGGACATTGACGTGGAACTGCTTGCTATCGATGGAAGTTACGTCCTCAACTATGCTGTTGGTGACGAAGTCAAACCGTAGGTTCTGGTACAGTTTTGATACAGCAATTACGCAAAGAAAACATTATTAGTATTGCTGCCATGAACGGGTCTATGAATGGCTGTTGTTTTGTAAAGTAGCATTCGGTTTTGCTTACAATTGGAAGTGGTGTCTTGCATCTGTCGCCACAGTGCGCTCGCTCCCAAGCAATTTCTCCTTGTCCGTCGAAGGCCCCGCCACCGGATACCGTTAATCGGTCCAGGTATCTCAATGTAACCCAGCTATTCTTGCTGTGTTGGCTAGCTTTTGCTGGCGCCACCAACGTTCCTTCCACTTGAAGATGCATGGCACCCTTGCAAGGGCCTATCAAATCCACCACGCCTAAAAAGTACTTCCCTTTTGGTACCACGACTTTGCCGGAACCCGCTGCTGCACATCCCTCTTTCCACGCACTCAATAAAGCCTAAAAACGAAAACGGGAATGAAAAACCTGGCCGCAACAATCTAGGAAATACCGTCGCGATATCGAGAATCGAATTTACTTCCATACCTTAGTGATATCCGATCCTGCCTTGGCACCATATTTCGTGACATCAAAGGTATTGGGCAGAGCTTCGCTGGTAAAAGCAAACAGCAACAACAGGTATACTGTGCATACATGTGCCTTGGAACCCATGTCTCTCTTTCAAAGGCGCTTCCTCTCTTTCGATATCTATAGCTTATATTGTTTCGTAAATGTTTGTGAATTTCCCCTCCCCCGAAAGGCCTTTTATATGTCAAGTGGCTCGTTTAATTTACTCAAGGTTTATTACAGGCTGTAGCATTTTCACGCATTCCGTTTTCTGTTTTTCCTTCTTTTTTGTTGCTTTAATTGTTTTAGGCGAAAAAAGGCTGCGTGCGCTAGCCTGCAACTAACAACTACAACCTGCGCACTTCTCTCCAAACATATTGTTTTATACTGGAACCCTATATAACTTGCGCAACAACCTTTTTCGTACTTCCGCAATTCTAGTCGTGTTGGACGCGGAAGGATCGGTGTTGCCGCACCCGCAATTCCTTTTCTCGCGCGTGCATACGCACTGTTTTCTGACAAGTACAAGAAAAAAAAAAAAAGAAAGAAGAAAAGAGGAAAGAAAAAAAAAACTTACGGCATCTTTTCTCTCTTTTCTTGAGTGAAGACACACCGTAATATTTTATGCATACTTTATTTCAGCGTCGACAATATATTCAGCTTCGGTTGTAATCATTTTCTTTTAAATGGAACGCAGCAAAAAGAAAAAAAAAAAAAAAGAAATTCACAAGGAGCTTTGTAGCACATTTCGTCTCCTTACAGCGGTATATATAAAGAATCAACAAATGAGTGCATTAGCATCCTCCCGGAATCAACTTTCCTATAATCCTAGGCTTAACATTTGTACAAACAGATTTTGCAGATCCCTTAGATCCGGTGTACTTGAGGTTAACGTTAGAAAGCACAATGTCCTTGCATGGTACGCTGCTGCTGCACGTAATTTGAACGGCCGTGGGCGTTCTTGACGATCCTTGAATATTCTTGAAGCTGACGTCGCTGATTTGAACTTTTGATGGCTTCTGAAAAAAGGCACAATATTTTAGTATAAATGTATTCTTCTAGCCAACATCACACAACTATATGATCTCCATGAATAAACATTAATAACCAAAAAGATTCCCCTTTTTGGTTGAAAAAAAATGAAAATTAAAAAGTTACCTTCCGATTGCATAGGTTCCATGGGCAGTACATTTGATCTATAATGATGGGATTGCTGACGTTCTGCATGACGATGTCCTCGAAATGGATATTCGACGCAATGCCACCATACAATGCGGGCCAAGTCTTAATTCTCACGCCATTGTCAGTGTCGTATATTGTGCAATTCTTTACATAAATTCCGGACACAGGTTCTTCCTTCTCGTACTTTCCTAAGCTTCCAACACTAATGCCATGCCCGTGTCCGCACCTTACATTTGTGATTCGTACTTGCTTGCTCCCCTGGCCAATGGAGATGCAATCATCACCGGTGACAATGTTTGAATTAATTATGTTGATCCCCTCCGATCGTCCAATGTGAATTCCATCGGTGTTGAGACTATGTCCCGGGGCTTTCACTGAAAACCGCTGGAAGGTGAGGTTTTTGCTGCCGAGGACATTGACGTGGAACTGCTTGCTATCGATGGAAGTTACGTCCTCAACTATGCTGTTGGTGACGAAGTCAAACCGTAGGTTCTGGTACAGTTTTGATACAGCAATTACGCAAAGAAAACATTATTAGTATTGCTGCCATGAACGGGTCTATGAATGGCTGTTGTTTTGTAAAGTAGCATTCGGTTTTGCTTACAATTGGAAGTGGTGTCTTGCATCTGTCGCCACAGTGCGCTCGCTCCCAAGCAATTTCTCCTTGTCCGTCGAAGGCCCCGCCACCGGATACCGTTAATCGGTCCAGGTATCTCAATGTAACCCAGCTATTCTTGCTGTGTTGGCTAGCTTTTGCTGGCGCCACCAACGTTCCTTCCACTTGAAGATGCATGGCACCCTTGCAAGGGCCTATCAAATCCACCACGCCTAAAAAGTACTTCCCTTTTGGTACCACGACTTTGCCGGAACCCGCTGCTGCACATCCCTCTTTCCACGCACTCAATAAAGCCTAAAAACGAAAACGGGAATGAAAAACCTGGCCGCAACAATCTAGGAAATACCGTCGCGATATCGAGAATCGAATTTACTTCCATACCTTAGTGATATCCGATCCTGCCTTGGCACCATATTTCGTGACATCAAAGGTATTGGGCAGAGCTTCGCTGGTAAAAGCAAACAGCAACAACAGGTATACTGTGCATACATGTGCCTTGGAACCCATGTCTCTCTTTCAAAGGCGCTTCCTCTCTTTCGATATCTATAGCTTATATTGTTTCGTAAATGTTTGTGAATTTCCCCTCCCCCGAAAGGCCTTTTATATGTCAAGTGGCTCGTTTAATTTACTCAAGGTTTATTACAGGCTGTAGCATTTTCACGCATTCCGTTTTCTGTTTTTCCTTCTTTTTTGTTGCTTTAATTGTTTTAGGCGAAAAAAGGCTGCGTGCGCTAGCCTGCAACTAACAACTACAACCTGCGCACTTCTCTCCAAACATATTGTTTTATACTGGAACCCTATATAACTTGCGCAACAACCTTTTTCGTACTTCCGCAATTCTAGTCGTGTTGGACGCGGAAGGATCGGTGTTGCCGCACCCGCAATTCCTTTTCTCGCGCGTGCATACGCACTGTTTTCTGACAAGTACAAGAAAAAAAAAAAAGAAAGAAGAAAAGAGGAAAGAAAAAAAAAACTTACGGCATCTTTTCTCTCTTTTCTTGAGTGAAGACACACCGTAATATTTTATGCATACTTTATTTCAGCGTCGACAATATATTCAGCTTCGGTTGTAATCATTTTCTTTTAAATGGAACGCAGCAAAAAGAAAAAAAAAAAAAAGAAATTCACAAGGAGCTTTGTAGCACATTTCGTCTCCTTACAGCGGTATATATAAAGAATCAACAAATGAGTGCATTAGCATCCTCCCGGAATCAACTTTCCTATAATCCTAGGCTTAACATTTGTACAAACAGATTTTGCAGATCCCTTAGATCCGGTGTACTTGAGGTTAACGTTAGAAAGCACAATGTCCTTGCATGGTACGCTGCTGCTGCACGTAATTTGAACGGCCGTGGGCGTTCTTGACGATCCTTGAATATTCTTGAAGCTGACGTCGCTGATTTGAACTTTTGATGGCTTCTGAAAAAAGGCACAATATTTTAGTATAAATGTATTCTTCTAGCCAACATCACACAACTATATGATCTCCATGAATAAACATTAATAATAAAAAGATTCCCCTTTTTGGTTGAAAAAAAATGAAAATTAAAAAGTTACCTTCCGATTGCATAGGTTCCATGGGCAGTACATTTGATCTATAATGATGGGATTGCTGACGTTCTGCATGACGATGTCCTCGAAATGGATATTCGACGCAATGCCACCATACAATGCGGGCCAAGTCTTAATTCTCACGCCATTGTCAGTGTCGTATATTGTGCAATTCTTTACATAAATTCCGGACACAGGTTCTTCCTTCTCGTACTTTCCTAAGCTTCCAACACTAATGCCATGCCCGTGTCCGCACCTTACATTTGTGATTCGTACTTGCTTGCTCCCCTGGCCAATGGAGATGCAATCATCACCGGTGACAATGTTTGAATTAATTATGTTGATCCCCTCCGATCGTCCAATGTGAATTCCATCGGTGTTGAGACTATGTCCCGGGGCTTTCACTGAAAACCGCTGGAAGGTGAGGTTTTTGCTGCCGAGGACATTGACGTGGAACTGCTTGCTATCGATGGAAGTTACGTCCTCAACTATGCTGTTGGTGACGAAGTCAAACCGTAGGTTCTGGTACAGTTTTGATACAGCAATTACGCAAAGAAAACATTATTAGTATTGCTGCCATGAACGGGTCTATGAATGGCTGTTGTTTTGTAAAGTAGCATTCGGTTTTGCTTACAATTGGAAGTGGTGTCTTGCATCTGTCGCCACAGTGCGCTCGCTCCCAAGCAATTTCTCCTTGTCCGTCGAAGGCCCCGCCACCGGATACCGTTAATCGGTCCAGGTATCTCAATGTAACCCAGCTATTCTTGCTGTGTTGGCTAGCTTTTGCTGGCGCCACCAACGTTCCTTCCACTTGAAGATGCATGGCACCCTTGCAAGGGCCTATCAAATCCACCACGCCTAAAAAGTACTTCCCTTTTGGTACCACGACTTTGCCGGAACCCGCTGCTGCACATCCCTCTTTCCACGCACTCAATAAAGCCTAAAAACGAAAACGGGAATGAAAAACCTGGCCGCAACAATCTAGGAAATACCGTCGCGATATCGAGAATCGAATTTACTTCCATACCTTAGTGATATCCGATCCTGCCTTGGCACCATATTTCGTGACATCAAAGGTATTGGGCAGAGCTTCGCTGGTAAAAGCAAACAGCAACAACAGGTATACTGTGCATACATGTGCCTTGGAACCCATGTCTCTCTTTCAAAGGCGCTTCCTCTCTTTCGATATCTATAGCTTATATTGTTTCGTAAATGTTTGTGAATTTCCCCTCCCCCGAAAGGCCTTTTATATGTCAAGTGGCTCGTTTAATTTACTCAAGGTTTATTACAGGCTGTAGCATTTTCACGCATTCCGTTTTCTGTTTTTCCTTCTTTTTTGTTGCTTTAATTGTTTTAGGCGAAAAAAGGCTGCGTGCGCTAGCCTGCAACTAACAACTACAACCTGCGCACTTCTCTCCAAACATATTGTTTTATACTGGAACCCTATATAACTTGCGCAACAACCTTTTTCGTACTTCCGCAATTCTAGTCGTGTTGGACGCGGAAGGATCGGTGTTGCCGCACCCGCAATTCCTTTTCTCGCGCGTGCATACGCACTGTTTTCTGACAAGTACAAGAAAAAAAAAAAAGAAAGAAGAAAAGAGGAAAGAAAAAAAAAACTTACGGCATCTTTTCTCTCTTTTCTTGAGTGAAGACACACCGTAATATTTTATGCATACTTTATTTCAGCGTCGACAATATATTCAGCTTCGGTTGTAATCATTTTCTTTTAAATGGAACGCAGCAAAAAGAAAAAAAAAAAAAAAGAAATTCACAAGGAGCTTTGTAGCACATTTCGTCTCCTTACAGCGGTATATATAAAGAATCAACAAATGAGTGCATTAGCATCCTCCCGGAATCAACTTTCCTATAATCCTAGGCTTAACATTTGTACAAACAGATTTTGCAGATCCCTTAGATCCGGTGTACTTGAGGTTAACGTTAGAAAGCACAATGTCCTTGCATGGTACGCTGCTGCTGCACGTAATTTGAACGGCCGTGGGCGTTCTTGACGATCCTTGAATATTCTTGAAGCTGACGTCGCTGATTTGAACTTTTGATGGCTTCTGAAAAAAGGCACAATATTTTAGTATAAATGTATTCTTCTAGCCAACATCACACAACTATATGATCTCCATGAATAAACATTAATAATAAAAAGATTCCCCTTTTTGGTTGAAAAAAAATGAAAATTAAAAAGTTACCTTCCGATTGCATAGGTTCCATGGGCAGTACATTTGATCTATAATGATGGGATTGCTGACGTTCTGCATGACGATGTCCTCGAAATGGATATTCGACGCAATGCCACCATACAATGCGGGCCAAGTCTTAATTCTCACGCCATTGTCAGTGTCGTATATTGTGCAATTCTTTACATAAATTCCGGACACAGGTTCTTCCTTCTCGTACTTTCCTAAGCTTCCAACACTAATGCCATGCCCGTGTCCGCACCTTACATTTGTGATTCGTACTTGCTTGCTCCCCTGGCCAATGGAGATGCAATCATCACCGGTGACAATGTTTGAATTAATTATGTTGATCCCCTCCGATCGTCCAATGTGAATTCCATCGGTGTTGAGACTATGTCCCGGGGCTTTCACTGAAAACCGCTGGAAGGTGAGGTTTTTGCTGCCGAGGACATTGACGTGGAACTGCTTGCTATCGATGGAAGTTACGTCCTCAACTATGCTGTTGGTGACGAAGTCAAACCGTAGGTTCTGGTACAGTTTTGATACAGCAATTACGCAAAGAAAACATTATTAGTATTGCTGCCATGAACGGGTCTATGAATGGCTGTTGTTTTGTAAAGTAGCATTCGGTTTTGCTTACAATTGGAAGTGGTGTCTTGCATCTGTCGCCACAGTGCGCTCGCTCCCAAGCAATTTCTCCTTGTCCGTCGAAGGCCCCGCCACCGGATACCGTTAATCGGTCCAGGTATCTCAATGTAACCCAGCTATTCTTGCTGTGTTGGCTAGCTTTTGCTGGCGCCACCAACGTTCCTTCCACTTGAAGATGCATGGCACCCTTGCAAGGGCCTATCAAATCCACCACGCCTAAAAAGTACTTCCCTTTTGGTACCACGACTTTGCCGGAACCCGCTGCTGCACATCCCTCTTTCCACGCACTCAATAAAGCCTAAAAACGAAAACGGGAATGAAAAACCTGGCCGCAACAATCTAGGAAATACCGTCGCGATATCGAGAATCGAATTTACTTCCATACCTTAGTGATATCCGATCCTGCCTTGGCACCATATTTCGTGACATCAAAGGTATTGGGCAGAGCTTCGCTGGTAAAAGCAAACAGCAACAACAGGTATACTGTGCATACATGTGCCTTGGAACCCATGTCTCTCTTTCAAAGGCGCTTCCTCTCTTTCGATATCTATAGCTTATATTGTTTCGTAAATGTTTGTGAATTTCCCCTCCCCCGAAAGGCCTTTTATATGTCAAGTGGCTCGTTTAATTTACTCAAGGTTTATTACAGGCTGTAGCATTTTCACGCATTCCGTTTTCTGTTTTTCCTTCTTTTTTGTTGCTTTAATTGTTTTAGGCGAAAAAAGGCTGCGTGCGCTAGCCTGCAACTAACAACTACAACCTGCGCACTTCTCTCCAAACATATTGTTTTATACTGGAACCCTATATAACTTGCGCAACAACCTTTTTCGTACTTCCGCAATTCTAGTCGTGTTGGACGCGGAAGGATCGGTGTTGCCGCACCCGCAATTCCTTTTCTCGCGCGTGCATACGCACTGTTTTCTGACAAGTACAAGAAAAAAAAAAAAAGAAAGAAGAAAAGAGGAAAGAAAAAAAAAACTTACGGCATCTTTTCTCTCTTTTCTTGAGTGAAGACACACCGTAATATTTTATGCATACTTTATTTCAGCGTCGACAATATATTCAGCTTCGGTTGTAATCATTTTCTTTTAAATGGAACGCAGCAAAAAGAAAAAAAAAAAAAAAGAAATTCACAAGGAGCTTTGTAGCACATTTCGTCTCCTTACAGCGGTATATATAAAGAATCAACAAATGAGTGCATTAGCATCCTCCCGGAATCAACTTTCCTATAATCCTAGGCTTAACATTTGTACAAACAGATTTTGCAGATCCCTTAGATCCGGTGTACTTGAGGTTAACGTTAGAAAGCACAATGTCCTTGCATGGTACGCTGCTGCTGCACGTAATTTGAACGGCCGTGGGCGTTCTTGACGATCCTTGAATATTCTTGAAGCTGACGTCGCTGATTTGAACTTTTGATGGCTTCTGAAAAAAGGCACAATATTTTAGTATAAATGTATTCTTCTAGCCAACATCACACAACTATATGATCTCCATGAATAAACATTAATAACCAAAAAGATTCCCCTTTTTGGTTGAAAAAAAATGAAAATTAAAAAGTTACCTTCCGATTGCATAGGTTCCATGGGCAGTACATTTGATCTATAATGATGGGATTGCTGACGTTCTGCATGACGATGTCCTCGAAATGGATATTCGACGCAATGCCACCATACAATGCGGGCCAAGTCTTAATTCTCACGCCATTGTCAGTGTCGTATATTGTGCAATTCTTTACATAAATTCCGGACACAGGTTCTTCCTTCTCGTACTTTCCTAAGCTTCCAACACTAATGCCATGCCCGTGTCCGCACCTTACATTTGTGATTCGTACTTGCTTGCTCCCCTGGCCAATGGAGATGCAATCATCACCGGTGACAATGTTTGAATTAATTATGTTGATCCCCTCCGATCGTCCAATGTGAATTCCATCGGTGTTGAGACTATGTCCCGGGGCTTTCACTGAAAACCGCTGGAAGGTGAGGTTTTTGCT
Organism: Manihot esculenta; assembly: GCF_001659605.2. Classification (NCBI taxonomy): domain Eukaryota; kingdom Viridiplantae; phylum Streptophyta; class Magnoliopsida; order Malpighiales; family Euphorbiaceae; genus Manihot; species Manihot esculenta. The sequence goes on from NC_035167.2 coordinate 24,610,757, forward strand.
GCCGAGGACATTGACGTGGAACTGCTTGCTATCGATGGAAGTTACGTCCTCAACTATGCTGTTGGTGACGAAGTCAAACCGTAGGTTCTGGTACAGTTTTGATACAGCAATTACGCAAAGAAAACATTATTAGTATTGCTGCCATGAACGGGTCTATGAATGGCTGTTGTTTTGTAAAGTAGCATTCGGTTTTGCTTACAATTGGAAGTGGTGTCTTGCATCTGTCGCCACAGTGCGCTCGCTCCCAAGCAATTTCTCCTTGTCCGTCGAAGGCCCCGCCACCGGATACCGTTAATCGGTCCAGGTATCTCAATGTAACCCAGCTATTCTTGCTGTGTTGGCTAGCTTTTGCTGGCGCCACCAACGTTCCTTCCACTTGAAGATGCATGGCACCCTTGCAAGGGCCTATCAAATCCACCACGCCTAAAAAGTACTTCCCTTTTGGTACCACGACTTTGCCGGAACCCGCTGCTGCACATCCCTCTTTCCACGCACTCAATAAAGCCTAAAAACGAAAACGGGAATGAAAAACCTGGCCGCAACAATCTAGGAAATACCGTCGCGATATCGAGAATCGAATTTACTTCCATACCTTAGTGATATCCGATCCTGCCTTGGCACCATATTTCGTGACATCAAAGGTATTGGGCAGAGCTTCGCTGGTAAAAGCAAACAGCAACAACAGGTATACTGTGCATACATGTGCCTTGGAACCCATGTCTCTCTTTCAAAGGCGCTTCCTCTCTTTCGATATCTATAGCTTATATTGTTTCGTAAATGTTTGTGAATTTCCCCTCCCCCGAAAGGCCTTTTATATGTCAAGTGGCTCGTTTAATTTACTCAAGGTTTATTACAGGCTGTAGCATTTTCACGCATTCCGTTTTCTGTTTTTCCTTCTTTTTTGTTGCTTTAATTGTTTTAGGCGAAAAAAAGGCTGCGTGCGCTAGCCTGCAACTAACAACTACAACCTGCGCACTTCTCTCCAAACATATTGTTTTATACTGGAACCCTATATAACTTGCGCAACAACCTTTTTCGTACTTCCGCAATTCTAGTCGTGTTGGACGCGGAAGGATCGGTGTTGCCGCACCCGCAATTCCTTTTCTCGCGCGTGCATACGCACTGTTTTCTGACAAGTACAAGAAAAAAAAAAAAAGAAAGAAGAAAAGAGGAAAGAAAAAAAAAACTTACGGCATCTTTTCTCTCTTTTCTTGAGTGAAGACACACCGTAATATTTTATGCATACTTTATTTCAGCGTCGACAATATATTCAGCTTCGGTTGTAATCATTTTCTTTTAAATGGAACGCAGCAAAAAGAAAAAAAAAAAAAAAGAAATTCACAAGGAGCTTTGTAGCACATTTCGTCTCCTTACAGCGGTATATATAAAGAATCAACAAATGAGTGCATTAGCATCCTCCCGGAATCAACTTTCCTATAATCCTAGGCTTAACATTTGTACAAACAGATTTTGCAGATCCCTTAGATCCGGTGTACTTGAGGTTAACGTTAGAAAGCACAATGTCCTTGCATGGTACGCTGCTGCTGCACGTAATTTGAACGGCCGTGGGCGTTCTTGACGATCCTTGAATATTCTTGAAGCTGACGTCGCTGATTTGAACTTTTGATGGCTTCTGAAAAAAGGCACAATATTTTAGTATAAATGTATTCTTCTAGCCAACATCACACAACTATATGATCTCCATGAATAAACATTAATAATAAAAAAGATTCCCCTTTTTGGTTGAAAAAAAATGAAAATTAAAAAGTTACCTTCCGATTGCATAGGTTCCATGGGCAGTACATTTGATCTATAATGATGGGATTGCTGACGTTCTGCATGACGATGTCCTCGAAATGGATATTCGACGCAATGCCACCATACAATGCGGGCCAAGTCTTAATTCTCACGCCATTGTCAGTGTCGTATATTGTGCAATTCTTTACATAAATTCCGGACACAGGTTCTTCCTTCTCGTACTTTCCTAAGCTTCCAACACTAATGCCATGCCCGTGTCCGCACCTTACATTTGTGATTCGTACTTGCTTGCTCCCCTGGCCAATGGAGATGCAATCATCACCGGTGACAATGTTTGAATTAATTATGTTGATCCCCTCCGATCGTCCAATGTGAATTCCATCGGTGTTGAGACTATGTCCCGGGGCTTTCACTGAAAACCGCTGGAAGGTGAGGTTTTTGCTGCCGAGGACATTGACGTGGAACTGCTTGCTATCGATGGAAGTTACGTCCTCAACTATGCTGTTGGTGACGAAGTCAAACCGTAGGTTCTGGTACAGTTTTGATACAGCAATTACGCAAAGAAAACATTATTAGTATTGCTGCCATGAACGGGTCTATGAATGGCTGTTGTTTTGTAAAGTAGCATTCGGTTTTGCTTACAATTGGAAGTGGTGTCTTGCATCTGTCGCCACAGTGCGCTCGCTCCCAAGCAATTTCTCCTTGTCCGTCGAAGGCCCCGCCACCGGATACCGTTAATCGGTCCAGGTATCTCAATGTAACCCAGCTATTCTTGCTGTGTTGGCTAGCTTTTGCTGGCGCCACACGTTCCTTCCACTTGAAGATGCATGGCACCCTTGCAAGGGCCTATCAAATCCACCACGCCTAAAAAGTACTTCCCTTTTGGTACCACGACTTTGCCGGAACCCGCTGCTGCACATCCCTCTTTCCACGCACTCAATAAAGCCTAAAAACGAAAACGGGAATGAAAAACCTGGCCGCAACAATCTAGGAAATACCGTCGCGATATCGAGAATCGAATTACTTCCATACCTTAGTGATATCCGATCCTGCCTTGGCACATATTTCGTGACATCAAAGGTATTGGGCAGAGCTTCGCTGGTAAAAGCAAACAGCAACAACAGGTATACTGTGCATACATGTGCCTTGGAACCCATGTCTCTCTTTCAAAGGCGCTTCCCTCTCTTCGATATCTATAGCTTATATTGTTTCGTAAATGTTTGTGAATTTCCCCTCCCCCGAAAGGCCTTTTATATGTCAAGTGGCTCGTTTAATTTACTCAAGGTTTATTACAGGCTGTAGCATTTTCACGCATTCCCGTTTTCTGTTTTTCCTTCTTTTTTGTTGCTTTAATTGTTTTAGGCGAAAAAAGGCTGCGTGCGCTAGCCTGCAACTAACAAACTACAACCTGCGCACTTCTCTCCAAACATATTGTTTTATACTGGAACCCTATATAACTTGCGCAACAACCTTTTTCGTACTTCCGCAATTCTAGTCGTGTTGGACGCGGAAGGATCGGTGTTGCCGCACCCGCAATTCCTTTTCTCGCGCGTGCATACGCACTGTTTTCTGACAAGTACAAGAAAAAAAAAAAGAAAGAAGAAAAGAGGAAAGAAAAAAAAAACTTACGGCATCTTTTCTCTCTTTTCTTGAGTGAGACACACCGTAATATTTTATGCATACTTTATTTCAGCGTCGACAATATATTCAGCTTCGGTTGTAATCATTTTCTTTTAAATGGAACGCAGCAAAAAGAAAAAAAAAAAAAAAGAAATTCACAAGGAGCTTTGTAGCACATTTCGTCTCCTTACAGCGGTATATATAAAGAATCAACAAATGAGTGCATTAGCATCCTCCCGGAATCAACTTTCCTATAATCCTAGGCTTAACATTTGTACAAACAGATTTGCAGAATCCCTTAGATCCGGTGTACTGAGGTTAACGTTAGAAGCACAATGTCCTTGCATGGTACGCTGCTGCTGCACGTAATTGAACGGCCGTGGGCGTTCTTGACGATCCTTGAATATTCTTGAAGCTGACGTCGCTGATTTGAACTTTTTGATGGCTTCTGAAAAAGGCACAATATTTTAGTATAAATGTATTCTTCTAGCCAACATCACACAACTATATGATCTCCATGATAAACATTAATAACCAAAAAGATTTCCCCTTTTTGGTTGAAAAAAAATGAAAATTAAAAAGTTACCTTCCGATTGCATAGGTTCCATGGGCAGTACATTTGATCTATAATGATGGGATTGCTGACGTTCTGCATGACGATGTCCTCGAAATGGATATTCGACGCAATGCCACCATACCAATGCGGGCCAAGTCTTAATTCTCACGCCATTGTCAGTGTCGTATATTGTGCAATTCTTTACATAAATTCCGGACACAGGTTCTTCCTTCTCGTACTTTCCTAAGCTTCCAACACTAATGCCATGCCCGTGTCCGCACCTTACATTTGTGATTCGTACTTGCTTGCTCCCCTGGCCAATGGAGATGCAATCATCACCGGTGACAATGTTTGAATTAATTATGTTGATCCCCTCCGATCGTCCAATGTGAATTCCATCGGTGTTGAGACTATGTCCCGGGGCTTTCACTGAAAACCGCTGGAAGGTGAGGTTTTTGCTGCCGAGGACATTGACGTGGAACTGCTTGCTATCGATGGAAGTTACGTCCTCAACTATGCTGTTGGTGACGAAGTCAAACCGTAGGTTCTGGTACAGTTTTGATACAGCAATTACGCAAAGAAACATTATTAGTATTGCTGCCATGAACGGGTCTATGAATGGCTGTTGTTTTGTAAAGTAGCATTCGGTTTTGCTTACAATTGGAAGTGGTGTCTTGCATCTGTCGCCACAGTGCGCTCGCTCCCAAGCAATTTCTCCTTGTCCGTCGAAGGCCCCGCCACCGGATACCGTTAATCGGTCCAGGTATCTCAATGTAACCCAGCTATTCTTGCTGTGTTGGCTAGCTTTTGCTGGCGCCACCAACGTTCCTTCCACTTGAAGATGCATGGCACCCTTGCAAGGGCCTATCAAATCCACCACGCCTAAAAAGTACTTCCCTTTTGGTACCACGACTTTGCCGGAACCCGCTGCTGCACATCCCTCTTTCCACGCACTCAATAAAGCCTAAAAACGAAAACGGGAATGAAAAACCTGGCCGCAACAATCTAGGAAATACCGTCGCGATATCGAGAATCGAATTTACTTCCATACCTTAGTGATATCCGATCCTGCCTTGGCACCATATTTCGTGACATCAAAGGTATTGGGCAGAGCTTCGCTGGTAAAAGCAAACAGCAACAACAGGTATACTGTGCATACATGTGCTTGGAACCCATGTCTCTCTTTCAAAGGCGCTTCCTCTCTTTCGATATCTATAGCTTATATTGTTTCGTAAATGTTTGTGAATTTCCCCTCCCCCGAAAGGCCTTTTATATGTCAAGTGGCTCGTTTAATTTACTCAAGGTTTATTACAGGCTGTAGCATTTTTCACGCATTCCGTTTTCTGTTTTTCCTTCTTTTTGTTGCTTTAATTGTTTTAGGCGAAAAAAGGCTGCGTGCGCTAGCCTGCAACTAACAACTACAACCTGCGCACTTCTCTCCAAACATATTGTTTTATACTGGAACCCTATATAACTTGCGCAACAACCTTTTTCGTACTTCCGCAATTCTAGTCGTGTTGGACGCGGAAGGATCGGTGTTTGCCGCACCCGCAATTCCTTTTCTCGCGCGTGCATACGCACTGTTTTCTGACAAGTACAAGAAAAAAAAAAAAAGAAAGAAGAAAAGAGGAAAGAAAAAAAAAACTTACGGCATCTTTTCTCTCTTTTCTTGAGTGAAGACACACCGTAATATTTTATGCATACTTTATTTCAGCGTCGACAATATATTCAGCTTCGGTTGTAATCATTTTCTTTTAAATGGAACGCAGCAAAAAGAAAAAAAAAAAAAGAAATTCACAAGGAGCTTTGTAGCACATTTCGTCTCCTTACAGCGGTATATATAAAGAATCAACAAATGAGTGCATTAGCATCCTCCCGGAATCAACTTTCCTATAATCCTAGGCTTAACATTTGTACAAACAGATTTTGCAGATCCCTTAGATCCGGTGTACTTGAGGTTAACGTTAGAAAGCACAATGTCCTTGCATGGTACGCTGCTGCTGCACGTAATTTGAACGGCCGTGGGCGTTCTTGACGATCCTTGAATATTCTTGAAGCTGACGTCGCTGATTTGAACTTTTGATGGCTTCTGAAAAAAGGCACAATATTTTAGTATAAATGTATTCTTCTAGCCAACATCACACAACTATATGATCTCCATGAATAAACATTAATAACCAAAAAGATTCCCCTTTTTGGTTGAAAAAAAATGAAAATTAAAAAGTTACCTTCCGATTGCATAGGTTCCATGGGCAGTACATTTGATCTATAATGATGGGATTGCTGACGTTCTGCATGACGATGTCCTCGAAATGGATATTCGACGCAATGCCACCATACAATGCGGGCCAAGTCTTAATTCTCACGCCATTGTCAGTGTCGTATATTGTGCAATTCTTTACATAAATTCCGGACACAGGTTCTTCCTTCTCGTACTTTCCTAAGCTTCCAACACTAATGCCATGCCCGTGTCCGCACCTTACATTTGTGATTCGTACTTGCTTGCTCCCCTGGCCAATGGAGATGCAATCATCACCGGTGACAATGTTTTGAATTAATTATGTTGATCCCCTCCGATCGTCCAATGTGAATTCCATCGGTGTTGAGACTATGTCCGGGGCTTTCACTGAAAACCGCTGGAAGGTGAGGTTTTTGCTGCCGAGGACATTGACGTGGAACTGCTTGCTATCGATGGAAGTTACGTCCTCAACTATGCTGTTGGTGACGAAGTCAAACCGTAGGTTCTGGTACAGTTTTGATACAGCAATTACGCAAAGAAAACATTATTAGTATTGCTGCCATGAACGGGTCTATGAATGGCTGTTGTTTTGTAAAGTAGCATTCGGTTTTGCTTACAATTGGAAGTGGTGTCTTGCATCTGTCGCCACAGTGCGCTCGCTCCCAAGCAATTTCTCCTTGTCCGTCGAAGGCCCCGCCACCGGATACCGTTAATCGGTCCAGGTATCTCAATGTAACCCAGCTATTCTTGCTGTGTTGGCTAGCTTTTGCTGGCGCCACCAACGTTCCTTCCACTTGAAGATGCATGGCACCCTTGCAAGGGCCTATCAAATCCACCACGCCTAAAAAGTACTTCCCTTTTGGTACCACGACTTTGCCGGAACCCGCTGCTGCACATCCCTCTTTCCACGCACTCAATAAAGCCTAAAAACGAAAACGGGAATGAAAAAACCTGGCCGCAACAATCTAGGAAATACCGTCGCGATATCGAGAATCGAATTTACTTCCATACCTTAGTGATATCCGATCCTGCCTTGGCACCATATTTCGTGACATCAAAGGTATTGGGCAGAGCTTCGCTGGTAAAAGCAAACAGCAACAACAGGTATACTGTGCATACATGTGCCTTGGAACCCATGTCTCTCTTTCAAAGGCGCTTCCTCTCTTTCGATATCTATAGCTTATATTGTTTCGTAAATGTTTGTGAATTTCCCCTCCCCCGAAAGGCCTTTTATATGTCAAGTGGCTCGTTTAATTTACTCAAGGTTTATTACAGGCTGTAGCATTTTCACGCATTCCGTTTTCTGTTTTTCCTTCTTTTTTGTTGCTTTAATTGTTTTAGGCGAAAAAAGGCTGCGTGCGCTAGCCTGCAACTAACAACTACAACCTGCGCACTTCTCTCCAAACATATTGTTTTATACTGGAACCCTATATAACTTGCGCAACAACCTTTTTCGTACTTCCGCAATTCTAGTCGTGTTGGACGCGGAAGGATCGGTGTTGCCGCACCCGCAATTCCTTTTCTCGCGCGTGCATACGCACTGTTTTCTGACAAGTACAAGAAAAAAAAAAAAGAAAGAAGAAAAGAGGAAAGAAAAAAAAAAACTTACGGCATCTTTTCTCTCTTTTCTTGAGTGAAGACACACCGTAATATTTTATGCATACTTTATTTCAGCGTCGACAATATATTCAGCTTCGGTTGTAATCATTTTCTTTTAAATGGAACGCAGCAAAAAGAAAAAAAAAAAAAAAGAAATTCACAAGGAGCTTTGTAGCACATTTCGTCTCCTTACAGCGGTATATATAAAGAATCAACAAATGAGTGCATTAGCATCCTCCCGGAATCAACTTTCCTATAATCCTAGGCTTAAACATTTGTACAAACAGATTTTGCAGATCCCTTAGATCCGGTGTACTTGAGGTTAACGTTAGAAAGCACAATGTCCTTGCATGGTACGCTGCTGCTGCACGTAATTTGAACGGCCGTGGGCGTTCTTGACGATCCTTGAATATTCTTGAAGCTGACGTCGCTGATTTGAACTTTTGATGGCTTCTGAAAAAAGGCACAATATTTTAGTATAAATGTATTCTTCTAGCCAACATCACACAACTATATGATCTCCATGAATAAACATTAATAATAAAAAAGATTCCCCTTTTTGGTTGAAAAAAAATGAAAATTAAAAAGTTACCTTCCGATTGCATAGGTTCCATGGGCAGTACATTTGATCTATAATGATGGGATTGCTGACGTTCTGCATGACGATGTCCTCGAAATGGATATTCGACGCAATGCCACCATACAATGCGGGCCAAGTCTTAATTCTCACGCCATTGTCAGTGTCGTATATTGTGCAATTCTTTACATAAATTCCGGACACAGGTTCTTCCTTCTCGTACTTTCCTAAGCTTCCAACACTAATGCCATGCCCGTGTCCGCACCTTACATTTGTGATTCGTACTTGCTTGCTCCCCTGGCCAATGGAGATGCAATCATCACCGGTGACAATGTTTGAATTAATTATGTTGATCCCCTCCGATCGTCCAATGTGAATTCCATCGGTGTTGAGACTATGTCCCGGGGCTTTCACTGAAAACCGCTGGAAGGTGAGGTTTTTGCTGCCGAGGACATTGACGTGGAAACTTGCTTGCTATCGATGGAAGTTACGTCCTCAACTATGCTGTTGGTGACGAAGTCAAACCGTAGGTTCTGGTACAGTTTTGATACAGCAATTACGCAAAAGAAAACATTATTAGTATTGCTGCCATGAACGGGTCCTATGAATGGCTGTTGTTTTGTAAAGTAGCATTCGGTTTTGGCTTTACAATTGGAAGTGGTGTCTTGCATCTGTCGCCACAGTGCGCTCGCTCCCAAGCAATTTCTCCTTGTCCGTCGAAGGCCCCGCCACCGGATACCGTTAATCGGTCCAGGTATCTCAATGTAACCCAGCTATTCTTGCTGTGTTGGGCTAGCTTTTGCTGGCGCCACAACGTTCCTTCCACTTGAAGATGCATGGCCACCCTTGCAAGGGCCTATCAAATCCACCACGCCTAAAAAGTACTTCCCTTTTGGTACCACGACTTTGCGGAAACCCGCTTGCTGCACATCCCTCTTTCCACGCACTCAATAAAGCCTAAAAACGAAAACGGGAATTGAAAACCTGGCCGCAACAATCTAGGAAATACCGTCGCGATATCGAGAATCGAATTTACTTCATACCTTAGTGATATCCGATCCTGCCTTGGCACCATATTTCGTGACATCAAGGTATTGGGGCAGAGCTTCGCTGGTAAAAGCAAACAGCAACAACAGGTATACTGTGCATACATGTGCCTTGGAACCCATGTCTCTCTTTCAAAGGCGCTTCCTCTCTTTCGATATCTATAGCTTATATTGTTTCGTAAATGTTTGTGAATTTTCCCCTCCCCCGGAAGGCCTTTTATA
>NC_035167.2:24626473-24663770 GCF_001659605.2 Manihot esculenta
ATAGCTGGGTTACATTTGAGATACCTGGACCGATTTAACGGTATCCGGTGGCGGGGCTTCGACGGACAAGGAGAAATTGCTTGGGAGCGAGCGCACTGTGGCGACAGATGCAGACACCACTTCAATTGTAAGCAAAACCGAATGCTACTTTACAAAACAACAGCCATTCAATAGACCCGTTCATGGCAGCAATACTAATAATGTTTTCTTTGCGTAATTGCTGTATCAAAACTGTACCAGAACCTACGGTTTGACTTCGTCACCAACAGCATAGTTGAGGACGTAACTTCCATCGATAGCAAGCAGTTCCACGTCAATGTCCTCGGCAGCAAAAACCTCACCTTCCAGCGGTTTTCAGTGAAAGCCCCGGACATAGTCTCAACACCGATGGAATTCACATTGGACGATCGGAGGGGATCAACATAATTAATTCAAACATTGTCACCGGTGATATTGCATCTCCATTGGCCAGGGAGCAAGCAAGTACGAATCACAAATGTAAGGTGCGGACACGGGCATGGCATTAGTGTTGGAAGCTTAGGAAAGTACGAGAAGGAAGAACCTGTGTCCGGAATTTATGTAAAGAATTGCACAATATACGACACTGACAATGGCGTGAGAATTAAGACTTGGCCCGCATTGTATGGTGGCATTGCGTCGAATATCCATTTCGAGGACATCGTCATGCAGAACGTCAGCAATCCCATCATTATAGATCAAATGTACTGCCCATGGAACCTATGCAATCGGAAGGTAACTTTTTAATTTTCATTTTTTTTCAACCAAAAAGGGGAATCTTTTTATTATTAATGTTTATTCATGGAGATCATATAGTTGTGTGATGTTGGCTAGAAGAATACATTTATACTAAAATATTGTGCCTTTTTTCAGAAGCCATCAAAAGTTCAAATCAGCGACGTCAGCTTCAAGAATATTCAAGGATCGTCAAGAACGCCCACGGCCGTTCAAATTACGTGCAGCAGCAGCGTACCATGCAAGGACATTGTGCTTTCTAACGTTAACCTCAAGTACACCGGATCTAAGGGATCTGCAAAATCTGTTTGTACAAATGTTAAGCCTAGGATTATAGGAAAGTTGATTCCGGGAGGATGCTAATGCACTCATTTGTTGATTCTTTATATAAATGGAGAAAATTTCTCGATTGCACATTGCAATTCATTCTTCAACTTTTCAAATTTAAATGAACTAGTTCAAATTTAACTGATATTAACAGTACGTAAATAATTTTTTAAGACCTCAATCGTAAAAATTGCAAAATGAAATAAAAAAAGTCAATTTATTAAATGAACTTATTAATTTAATTGTCAAAATTCAAATTAAAATGCTATAATTCAATTGTATCAGAATTTTACTTTATCGAAGTTCAGAATGATTCATTTCTTAATTAAAAAACTATAATTCGAAATTAAGAAATCAAAACGATATTTATTTCCCTGTAATCCTAGCCCTACCATCATAATTAAAATATTGCAATTCAAAAATTTTTTTTCCTTTTTTAATTAGCGCAATATAATTCGAAGAAAATATATATATCAGTCTGCTCCAAAATTTTGTCTTCGCTTTTTTGGCGTAATTTATTTCCTAATGTAACTGTGTTTTAAGGAATCGACGAAAAAAAAATAATATACCGCTGTAAGGAGACGAAATGTGCTACAAAGCTCCTTGTGAATTTCTTTTTTTTTTTTTTTTCTTTTTGCTGCGTTCCATTTAAAAGAAAATGATTACAACCGAAGCTGAATATATTGTCGACGCTGAAATAAAGTACGCATAAAATATTACGGTGTGTCTTCACTCAAGAAAAGAGAGAAAAGATGCCGTAAGTTTTTTTTTTCTTTCCTCTTTTCTTCTTTCTTTTTTTTTTTCTTGTACTTGTCAGAAAACAGTGCGTATGCACGCGCGAGAAAAGGAATTGCGGGTGCGGCAACACCGATCCTTCCGCGTCCAACACGACTAGAATTGCGGAAGTACGAAAAAGGTTGTTGCGCAAGTTATATAGGGTTCCAGTATAAAACAATATGTTTGGAGAGAAGTGCGCAGGTTGTAGTTGTTAGTTGCAGGCTAGCGCACGCAGCCTTTTTTCGCCTAAAACAATTAAAGCAACAAAAAAGAAGGAAAAACAGAAAACGGAATGCGTGAAAATGCTACAGCCTGTAATAAACCTTGAGTAAATTAAACGAGCCACTTGACATATAAAAGGCCTTTCGGGGGAGGGGAAATTCACAAACATTTACGAAACAATATAAGCTATAGATATCGAAAGAGAGGAAGCGCCTTTGAAAGAGAGACATGGGTTCCAAGGCACATGTATGCACAGTATACCTGTTGTTGCTGTTTGCTTTTACCAGCGAAGCTCTGCCCAATACCTTTGATGTCACGAAATATGGTGCCAAGGCAGGATCGGATATCACTAAGGTATGGAAGTAAATTCGATTCTCGATATCGCGACGGTATTTCCTAGATTGTTGCGGCCAGGTTTTTCATTCCCGTTTTCGTTTTTAGGCTTTATTGAGTGCGTGGAAAGAGGGATGTGCAGCAGCGGGTTCCGGCAAAGTCGTGGTACCAAAAGGGAAGTACTTTTTAGGCGTGGTGGATTTGATAGGCCCTTGCAAGGGTGCCATGCATCTTCAAGTGGAAGGAACGTTGGTGGCGCCAGCAAAAGCTAGCCAACACAGCAAGAATAGCTGGGTTACATTGAGATACCTGGACCGATTAACGGTATCCGGTGGCGGGGCCTTCGACGGACAAGGAGAAATTGCTTGGGAGCGAGCGCACTGTGGCGACAGATGCAAGACACCACTTCCAATTGTAAGCAAAACCGAATGCTACTTTACAAAACAACAGCCATTCATAGACCCGTTCATGGCAGCAATACTAATAATGTTTTCTTTGCGTAATCGATGTATCAAAACTGTACCAGAACCTACGGTTTGACTTCGTCACCAACAGCATAGTTGAGGACGTAACTTCCATCGATAGCAAGCAGTTCCACGTCAATGTCCTCGGCAGCAAAAACCTCACCTTCCAGCGGTTTTCAGTGAAAGCCCCGGGACATAGTCTCAACACCGATGGAATTCACATTGGACGATCGGAGGGGATCAACATAATTAATTCAAACATTGTCACCGGTGATGATTGCATCTCCATTGGCCAGGGGAGCAAGCAAGTACGAATCACAAATGTAAGGTGCGGACACGGGCATGGCATTAGTGTTGGAAGCTTAGGAAAGTACGAGAAGGAAGAACCTGTGTCCGGAATTTATGTAAAGAATTGCACAATATACGACACTGACAATGGCGTGAGAATTAAGACTTGGCCCGCATTGTATGGTGGCATTGCGTCAAATATCCATTTCGAGGACATCGTCATGCAGAACGTCAGCAATCCCATCATTATAGATCAAATGTACTGCCCATGGAACCTATGCAATCAGAAGGTAACTTTTTAATTTTCATTTTTTTTCAACCAAAAAGGGGAATCTTTTTTATTATTAATATTTATTCATGGAGATCATATAGTTGTGTGATGTTGGCTAGAAGAATACATTTATACTAAAATATTGTGCCTTTTTTCAGAAGCCATCAAAAGTTCAAATCAGCGACGTCAGCTTCAAGAATATTCAAGGATCGTCAAGAACGCCCACGGCCGTTCAAATTACGTGCAGCAGCAGCGTACCATGCAAGGACATTGTGCTTTCTAACGTTAACCTCAAGTACACCGGATCTAAGGGATCTGCAAAATCTGTTTGTACAAATGTTAAGCCTAGGATTATAGGAAAGTTGATTCCGGGAGGATGCTAATGCACTCATTTGTTGATTCTTTATATAAATGGAGAAAATTTCTCGATTGCACATTGCAATTCATTCTTCAACTTTTCAAATTTAAATGAACTAGTTCAAATTTAACTGATATTAACAGTACGTAAATAATTTTTTAAGACCTCAATCGGAAAAATTGCAAAATGAAATAAAAAAAGTCAATTTATTAAATGAACTTATTAATTTAATTGTCAAAATTCAAATTAAAATGCTATAATTCAATTGTATCAGAATTTTACTTTATCGAAGTTCAGAATGATTCATTTCTTAATTAAAAAACTATAATTCGAAATTAAGAAATCAAAACGATATTTATTTCCCTGTAATCCTAGCCCTACCATCATAATTAAAATATTGCAATTCAAAAATTTTTTTTCCTTTTTTAATTAGCGCAATATAATTCGAAGAAAATATATATATCAGTCTGCTCCAAAATTTTGTCTTCGCTTTTTTGGCGTAATTTATTTCCTAATGTAACTGTGTTTTAAGGAATCGACGAAAAAAAAAATAATATACCGCTGTAAGGAGACGAAATGTGCTACAAAGCTCCTTGTGAAATTTCTTTTTTTTTTTTTTCTTTTTGCTGCGTTCCATTTAAAAGAAAATGATTACAACCGAAGCTGAATATATTGTCGACGCTGAAATAAAGTACGCATAAAATATACGGTGTGTCTCACTCAAGAAAAGAGAGAAAAGATGCCGTAAGTTTTTTTTTTTCTTTCCTCTTTTCTTCTTTCTTTTTTTTTTTTTCTTGTACTTGGTCAGAAAACAGTGCGATGCACGCGCGAGAAAAGGAATTGCGGGTGCGGCAACACCGATCCTTCCGCGTCCAACACGGACTAGAATTGCGAAGTACGAAAAAGGTTGTTGCGCAAGTTATATAGGGTTCCAGTATAAAACAATATGTTTGGAGAGAAGTGCGCAGGTTGTAGTTGTTAGTTGCAGGCTAGCGCACGCAGCCTTTTTTCGCCTAAAACAATTAAAGCAACAAAAAGAAGGAAAAACAGAAAACGGAATGCGTGAAAATGCTACAGCCTGTAATAAACCTTGAGTAAATTAAACGAGCCACTTGACATATAAAAGGCCTTTCGGGGAGGGGAAATTCACAAACATTTACGAAACAATATAAGCTATAGATATCGAAAGAGAGGAAGCGCCTTTGAAAGAGAGACATGGGTTCCAAGGCACATGTATGCACAGTATACCTGTTGTTGCTGTTTGCTTTTACCAGCGAAGCTCTGCCCAATACCTTTGATGTCACGAAATATGGTGCCAAGGCAGGATCGGATATCACTAAGGTATGGAAGTAAATTCGATTCTCGATATCGCGACGGTATTTCCTAGATTGTTGCGGCCAGGTTTTTCATTCCCGTTTTCGTTTTTAGGCTTTATTGAGTGCGTGGAAAGAGGGATGTGCAGCAGCGGGTTCCGGCAAAGTCGTGGTACCAAAAGGGAAGTACTTTTTAGGCGTGGTGGATTTGATAGGCCCTTGCAAGGGTGCCATGCATCTTCAAGTGGAAGGAACGTTGGTGGCGCCAGCAAAAGCTAGCCAACACAGCAAGAATAGCTGGGTTACATTGAGATACCTGGACCGATTAACGGTATCCGGTGGCGGGGCCTTCGACGGACAAGGAGAAATTGCTTGGGAGCGAGCGCACTGTGGCGACAGATGCAAGACACCACTTCCAATTGTAAGCAAAACCGAATGCTACTTTACAAAACAACAGCCATTCATAGACCCGTTCATGGCAGCAATACTAATAATGTTTTCTTTGCGTAATTGCTGTATCAAAACTGTACCAGAACCTACGGTTTGACTTCGTCACCAACAGCATAGTTGAGGACGTAACTTCCATCGATAGCAAGCAGTTCCACGTCAATGTCCTCGGCAGCAAAAACCTCACCTTCCAGCGGTTTTCAGTGAAAGCCCCGGGACATAGTCTCAACACCGATGGAATTCACATTGGACGATCGGAGGGGATCAACATAATTAATTCAAACATTGTCACCGGTGATGATTGCATCTCCATTGGCCAGGGGAGCAAGCAAGTACGAATCACAAATGTAAGGTGCGGACACGGGCATGGCATTAGTGTTGGAAGCTTAGGAAAGTACGAGAAGGAAGAACCTGTGTCCGGAATTTATGTAAAGAATTGCACAATATACGACACTGACAATGGCGTGAGAATTAAGACTTGGCCCGCATTGTATGGTGGCATTGCGTCGAATATCCATTTCGAGGACATCGTCATGCAGAACGTCAGCAATCCCATCATTATAGATCAAATGTACTGCCCATGGAACCTATGCAATCGGAAGGTAACTTTTTAATTTTCATTTTTTTTCAACCAAAAAGGGGAATCTTTTTTATTATTAATGTTTATTCATGGAGATCATATAGTTGTGTGATGTGGCTAGAAGAATACATTTATACTAAAATATTGTGCCTTTTTTCAGAAGCCATCAAAGTTCAAATCAGCGACGTCAGCTTCAAGAATATTCAAGGATCGTCAAGAACGCCCACGGCCGTTCAAATTACGTGCAGCAGCAGCGTACCATGCAAGGACATTGTGCTTTCTAACGTTAACCTCAAGTACACCGGATCTAAGGGATCTGCAAAATCTGTTTGTACAAATGTTAAGCCTAGGATTATAGGAAAGTTGATTCCGGGAGGATGCTAATGCACTCATTTGTTGATTCTTTATATAATGGAGAAAATTTCTCGATTGCACATTGCAATTCATTCTTCAACTTTTCAAATTTAAATGAACTAGTTCAAATTTAACTGATATTAACAGTACGTAAATAATTTTTTAAGACCTCAATCGTAAAAATTGCAAAATGAAATAAAAAAAGTCAATTTATTAAATGAACTTATTAATTTAATTGTCAAAATTCAAATTAAAATGCTATAATTCAATTGTATCAGAATTTTACTTTATCGAAGTTCAGAATGATTCATTTCTTAATTAAAAAACTATAATTCGAAATTAAGAAATCAAAACGATATTTATTTCCCTGTAATCCTAGCCCTACCATCATAATTAAAATATTGCAATTCAAAAATTTTTTTCCTTTTTTAATTAGCGCAATATAATTCGAAGAAAATATATATATCAGTCTGCTCCAAAATTTTGTCTTCGCTTTTTTGGCGTAATTTATTTCCTAATGTAACTGTGTTTTAAGGAATCGACGAAAAAAAAAATAATATACCGCTGTAAGGAGACGAAATGTGCTACAAAGCTCCTTGTGAATTTCTTTTTTTTTTTTTTTCTTTTGCTGCGTTCCATTTAAAAGAAAATGATTACAACCGAAGCTGAATATATTGTCGACGCTGAAATAAAGTACGCATAAAATATTACGGTGTGTCTTCACTCAAGAAAAGAGAGAAAAGATGCCGTAAGTTTTTTTTTCTTTCCTCTTTCTTCTTTCTTTTTTTTTTTCTTGTACTTGTCAGAAAACAGTGCGTATGCACGCGCGAGAAAAGGAATTGCGGGTGCGGGCAACACCGATCCTTCGCGTCCAACACGACTAGAATTGCGGAAGTACGAAAAAGGTTGTTGCGCAAGTTATATAGGGTTCCAGTATAAAACAATATGTTTGGAGAGAAGTGCGCAGGTTGTAGTTGTTAGTTGCAGGCTAGCGCACGCAGCCTTTTTTCGCCTTAAAACAATTAAAGCAACAAAAAAGAAGGAAAAACAGAAAACGGAATGCGTGAAAATGCTACAGCCTGTAATAAACCTTGAGTAAATTAAACGAGCCACTTGACATATAAAAGGCCTTTCGGGGGAGGGGAAATTCACAAACATTTACGAAACAATATAAGCTATAGATATCGAAAGAGAGGAAGCGCCTTTGAAAGAGAGACATGGGTTCCAAGGCACATGTATGCACAGTATACCTGTTGTTGCTGTTTGCTTTTACCAGCGAAGCTCTGCCCAATACCTTTGATGTCACGAAATATGGTGCCAAGGCAGGATCGGATATCACTAAGGTATGGAAGTAAATTCGATTCTCGATATCGCGACGGTATTTCCTAGATTGTTGCGGCCAGGTTTTTCATTCCCGTTTTCGTTTTTAGGCTTTATTGAGTGCGTGGAAAGAGGGATGTGCAGCAGCGGGTTCCGGGCAAGTCGTGGTACCAAAAGGGAAGTACTTTTTAGGCGTGGTGGATTTGATAGGCCCTTGCAAGGGTGCCATGCATCTTCAAGTGGAAGGAACGTTGGTGGCGCCAGCAAAAGCTAGCCAACACAGCAAGAATAGCTGGGTTACATTGAGATACCTGGACCGATTAACGGTATCCGGTGGCGGGGCCTTCGACGGACAAGGAGAAATTGCTTGGGAGCGAGCGCACTGTGGCGACAGATGCAAGACACCACTTCCAATTGTAAGCAAAACCGAATGCTACTTTACAAAACAACAGCCATTCATAGACCCGTTCATGGCAGCAATACTAATAATGTTTTCTTTGCGTAATTGCTGTATCAAAACTGTACCAGAACTACGGTTTGACTTCGTCACCAACAGCATAGTTGAGGGACGTAACTTCCATCGATAGCAAGCAGTTCCACGTCAATGTCCTCGGCAGCAAAAACCTCACCTTCCAGCGGTTTTCAGTGAAAGCCCCGGGACATAGTCTCAACACCGATGGGAATTCACATTGGACGATCGGAGGGATCAACATAATTTAATTCAAACATTGTCACCGGTGATGATTGCATCTCCATTGGCCAGGGGAGCAAGCAAGTACGAATCACAAATGTAAGGTGCGGACACGGGCATGGCATTAGTGTTGGAAGCTTAGGAAAGTACGAGAAGGAAGAACCTGTGTCCGGAATTTATGTAAAGAATTGCACAATATACGACACTGACAATGGCGTGAGAATTAAGACTTGGCCCGCATTGTATGGTGGCATTGCGTCGAATATCCATTTCGAGGACATCGTCATGCAGAACGTCAGCAATTCCCATCATTATAGATCAAATGTACTGCCCATGGAACCTATGCAATCGGAAGGTAACTTTTAATTTTCATTTTTTTTCAACCAAAAGGGGAAATCTTTTTTATTATTAATGTTATTCATGGAGATCATATAGTTGTGTGATGTTGGCTAGAGAATACATTTATACTAAATATTGTGCCTTTTTTCAGAAGCCATCAAAAGTTCAAATCAGCGACGTCAGCTTCAAGAATATTCAAGGATCGTCAAGAACGCCCACGGCCGTTCAAATTACGTGCAGCAGCAGCGTACCATGCAAGGACATTGTGCTTTCTAACGTTAACCTCAAGTACACCGGATCTAAGGGGATCTGCAAAAATCTGTTTGTACAAATGTTAAGCCTAGGATTATAGGAAAGTTGATTCCGGGAGGATGCTAATGCACTCATTTGTTGATTCTTTATATAATGGAGGAAAAATTTCTCGATTGCACATTGCAATTCATTCTTCAACTTTTCAAATTTAAATGAACTAGTTCAAATTTAACTGATATTAACAGTACGTAAATAATTTTTAAGACCTCAATCGTAAAATTGCAAAATGAAATAAAAAAAGTCAATTTATTAAATGAACTTATTAATTTAATTGTCAAATTCAAATTTAAATGCTTATATTCATTGTATCAGAATTTTACTTTATCGAAGTTCAGAATGATTCATTTCTTAATTAAAAAACTATATTCGAAATTAAGAAATCAAAAACGATATTTATTTCCCTGTAATCCTAGCCCTACCATCATAATTAAAATATTGCAATTCAAAAATTTTTTTTCCTTTTTAATTAGCGCAATATAATTCGAAGAAAATATATATATCAGTCTGCTCCAAAATTTTGTCTTCGCTTTTTTGGCGTAATTTATTTCCTAATGTAACTTGTGTTTTAAGGAATCGACGAAAAAAAAAATAATATACCGCTGTAAGGAGACGAAATGTGCTACAAAGCTCCTTGTGAATTTCTTTTTTTTTTTTTCTTTTGCTGCGTTCCATTTAAAAGAAAATGATTACAACCGAAGCTGAATATATTGTCGACGCTGAAATAAAGTACGCATAAAATATTACGGTGTGTCTTCACTCAAGGAAAAGAGAGAAAAGATGCCGTAAGTTTTTTTTTTTCTTTCCTCTTTTCTTCTTTCTTTTTTTTTTTTCTTGTACTTGTCAGAAAACAGTGCGTATGCACGCGCCGAGAAAAGGAATTGCGGGTTGCGGCAACACCGATCCTTCCGCGTCCAACACGACTAGAATGCGGAAAGTACGAAAAAGGTTGTTGCGCAAGTTATATAGGGTTCCAGTATAAAACAATATGTTTGGAGAGAAGTGCGCAGGTTGTAGTTGTTAGTTGCAGGCTAGCGCACGCAGCCTTTTTTCGCCTAAAACAATTAAAGCAACAAAAAAGAAGGAAAAACAGAAAACGGAATGCGTTGAAAATGCTACAGCCTGTAATAAACCTTGAGTAAATTAAACGAGCCACTTGACATATAAAAGGCCTTTCGGGGGAGGGGAAATTCACAAACATTTACGAAAACAATATAAGCTATAGATATCGAAAGAGAGGAAGCGCCTTTGAAAGAGAGACATGGGTTCCAAGGCACATGTATGCACAGTATACCTGTTGTTGCTGTTTGCTTTTACCAGCGAAGCTCTGCCCAATACCTTTGATGTCACGAAATATGGTGCCAAGGCAGGATCGGATATCACTAAGGTATGGAAGTAAATTCGATTCTCGATATCGCGACGGTATTTCCTAGATTGTTGCGGCCAGGTTTTTCATTCCCGTTTTCGTTTTAGGCTTTATTGAGTGCGTGGAAAGAGGGATGTGCAGCAGCGGGTTCCGGCAAAGTCGTGGTACCAAAAGGGAAGTACTTTTTAGGCGTGGTGGATTTGATAGGCCCTTGCAAGGGTGCCATGCATCTTCAAGTGGAAGGAACGTTGGTGGCGCCAGCAAAAGCTAGCCAACACAGCAAGAATAGCTGGGTTACATTGAGATACCTGGACCGATTAACGGTATCCGGTGGCGGGGGCCTTCGACGGACAAGGAGAAATTGCTTGGGAGCGAGCGCACTGTGGCGACAGATGCAAGACACCACTTCCAATTGTAAGCAAAACCGAATGCTACTTTACCAAAACAACAGCCATTCATAGACCCGTTCATGGCAGCAATACTAATAATGTTTTCTTTGCGTAATTGCTGTATCAAAAACTGTACCAGAACCTACGGTTTGACTTCGTCACCAACAGCATAGTTGAGGACGTAACTTCCATCGATAGCAAGCAGTTCCACGTCAATGTCCTCGGCAGCAAAAACCTCACCTTCCAGCGGTTTTCAGTGAAAGCCCCGGGACATAGTCTCAACACCGATGGAATTCACATTGGACGATCGGAGGGGATCAACATAATTAATTCAAACATTGTCACCGGTGATGATTGCATCTCCATTGGCCAGGGGAGCAAGCAAGTACGAATCACAAATGTAAGGTGCGGACACGGGCATGGCATTAGTGTTGGAAGCTTAGGAAAGTACGAGAAGGAAGAACCTGTGTCCGGAATTTATGTAAAGAATTGCACAATATACGACACTGACAATGGCGTGAGAATTAAGACTTGGCCCGCATTGTATGGTGGCATTGCGTCGAATATCCATTTCGAGGACATCGTCATGCAGAACGTCAGCAATCCCATCATTATAGATCAAATGTACTGCCCATGGAACCTATGCAATCGGAAGGTAACTTTTTAATTTTCATTTTTTTTCAACCAAAAAGGGGAATCTTTTTATTATTAATGTTTATTCATGGAGATCATATAGTTGTGTGATGTTGGCTAGAAGAATACATTATACTAAAATATTGTGCCTTTTTTCAGAAGCCATCAAAGTTCAAATCAGCGACGTCAGCTTCAAGAATATTCAAGGATCGTCAAGAACGCCCACGGCCGTTCAAATTACGTGCAGCAGCAGCGTACCATGCAAGGACATTGTGCTTTCTAACGTTAACCTCAAGTACACCGGATCTAAGGGATCTGCAAAATCTGTTTGTACAAATGTTAAGCCTAGGATTATAGGAAAGTTGATTCCGGGAGGATGCTAATGCACTCATTTGTTGATTCTTTATATAAATGGAGAAAATTTCTCGATTGCACATTGCAATTCATTCTTCAACTTTTCAAATTTAATGAACTAGTTCAAATTTAACTGATATTAACAGTACGTAAATAATTTTTAAGACCTCAATCGTAAAAATTGCAAAATGAAATAAAAAAAGTCAATTTATTAAATGAACTTATTAATTTAATTGTCAAAATTCAAATTAAAATGCTATAATTCAATTGTATCAGAATTTACTTTATCGAAGTTCAGAATGATTCATTTCTTAATTAAAAAAACTATAATTCGAAATTAAGAAATCAAAACGATATTTATTCCCTGTAATCCTAGCCCTACCATCATAATTAAAATATTGCAATTCAAAAATTTTTTTCCTTTTTTAATTAGCGCAATATAATTCGAAGAAAATATATATATCAGTCTGCTCCAAAATTTTGTCCTTCGCTTTTTTGGCGTAATTTATTTCCTAATGTAACTGTGTTTTAAGGAATCGACGAAAAAAAAAATAATATACCGCTGTAAGGAGACGAAATGTGCTACAAAGCTCCTTGTGAATTTCTTTTTTTTTTTTTTTCTTTTTGCTGCGTTCCATTTAAAAGAAATGATTACAACCGAAGCTGAATATATTGTCGACGCTGAAATAAAGTACGCATAAAATATTACGGTGTGTCTTCACTCAAGAAAAGAGAGAAAAGATGCCGTAAGTTTTTTTTTTCTTTCCTCTTTTCTTCTTTCTTTTTTTTTTTCTTGTACTTGTCAGAAAACAGTGCGTATGCACGCGCGAGGAAAAGGAATTGCGGGTGCGGCAACACCGATCCTTCCGCGTCCAACACGACTAGAATTGCGGAAGTACGAAAAGGTTGTTGCGCAAGTATATAGGGTTCCAGTATAAAACAATATGTTTGGAGAGAAGTGCGCAGGTTGTAGTTGTTAGTTGCAGGCTAGCGCACGCAGCCTTTTTTCGCCTAAAACAATTAAAGCAACAAAAAAGAAGGAAAAACAGAAAACGGAATGCGTGAAAATGCTACAGCCTGTAATAAACCTTGAGTAAATTAAACGAGCCACTTGACATATAAAGGCCTTTCGGGGGAGGGGAAATTCACAACATTTACGAAACAATATAAGCTATAGATATCGAAAGAGAGGAAGCGCCTTTGAAAGAGAGACATGGGTTCCAAGGCACATGTATGCACAGTATACCTGTTGTTGCTGTTTGCTTTTACCAGCGAAGCTCTGCCCAATACCTTTGATGTCACGAAATATGGTGCCAAGGCAGGATCGGATATCACTAAGGTATGGAAGTAAATTCGATTCTCGATATCGCGACGGTATTTCCTAGATTGTTGCGGCCAGGTTTTTCATTCCCGTTTTCGTTTTTAGGCTTTATTGAGTGCGTGGGAAAGAGGGATGTGCAGCAGCGGGTTCCGGCAAAGTCGTGGTACCAAAAGGAAGTACTTTTTAGGCGTGGTGGATTTGATAGCCCTTGCAAGGGTGCCATGCATCTTCAAGTGGAAGGAAACGTTGGTGGCGCCAGCAAAAGCTAGCCACACAGCAAGAATAGCTGGGTTACATTGAGATACCTGGACCGATTAACGGTATCCGGTGGCGGGGCCTTCGACGGACAAGGAGAAATTGCTTGGGAGCGAGCGCACTGTGGCGACAGATGCAAGACACCACTTCCAATTGTAAGCAAAACCGAATGCTACTTTACAAAACAACAGCCATTCATAGACCCGTTCATGGCAGCAATACTAATAATGTTTTCTTTGCGTAATTGCTGTATCAAAACTGTACCAGAACCTACGGTTTGACTTCGTCACCAACAGCATAGTTGAGGACGTAACTTCCATCGATAGCAAGCAGTTCCACGTCAATGTCCTCGGCAGCAAAAACCTCACCTTCCAGCGGTTTTCAGTGAAAGCCCCGGGACATAGTCTCAACACCGATGGAATTCACATTGGACGATCGGAGGGGATCAACATAATTAATTCAAACATTGTCACCGGTGATGATTGCATCTCCATTGGCCAGGGGAGCAAGCAAGTACGAATCACAAATGTAAGGTGCGGACACGGGCATGGCATTAGTGTTGGAAGCTTAGGAAAGTACGAGAAGGAAGAACCTGTGTCCGGAATTTATGTAAAGAATTGCACAATATACGACACTGACAATGGCGTGAGAATTAAGACTTGGCCCGCATTGTATGGTGGCATTGCGTCGAATATCCATTTCGAGGACATCGTCATGCAGAACGTCAG
This sequence comes from Manihot esculenta, assembly GCF_001659605.2. Lineage (NCBI taxonomy): Eukaryota > Viridiplantae > Streptophyta > Magnoliopsida > Malpighiales > Euphorbiaceae > Manihot > Manihot esculenta. The sequence goes on from NC_035167.2 coordinate 24,640,666, forward strand.
CAATCCCATCATTATAGATCAAATGTACTGCCCATGGAACCTATGCAATCGGAAGGTAACTTTTTAATTTTCATTTTTTTTCAACCAAAAAGGGGAATCTTTTTTATTATTAATGTTTATTCATGGAGATCATATAGTTGTGTGATGTTGGCTAGAAGAATACATTTATACTAAAATATTGTGCCTTTTTTCAGAAGCCATCAAAAGTTCAAATCAGCGACGTCAGCTTCAAGAATATTCAAGGATCGTCAAGAACGCCCACGGCCGTTCAAATTACGTGCAGCAGCAGCGTACCATGCAAGGACATTGTGCTTTCTAACGTTAACCTCAAGTACACCGGATCTAAGGGATCTGCAAAATCTGTTTGTACAAATGTTAAGCCTAGGATTATAGGAAAGTTGATTCCGGGAGGATGCTAATGCACTCATTTGTTGATTCTTTATATAAATGGAGAAAATTTCTCGATTGCACATTGCAATTCATTCTTCAACTTTTCAAATTTAAATGAACTAGTTCAAATTTAACTGATATTAACAGTACGTAAATAATTTTTTAAGACCTCAATCGTAAAAATTGCAAAATGAAATAAAAAAGTCAATTTATTAAATGAACTTATTAATTTAATTGTCAAAATTCAAATTAAAATGCTATAATTCAATTGTATCAGAATTTTACTTTATCGAAGTTCAGAATGATTCATTTCTTAATTAAAAACTATAATTCGAAATTAAGAAATCAAAAACGATATTTATTTCCTGTAATCCTAGCCCTACCATCATAATTAAAATATTGCAATTCAAAAATTTTTTTTTCCTTTTTTAATTAGCGCAATATAATTCGAAGAAAATATATATATCAGTCTGCTCCAAAATTTTGTCTTCGCTTTTTTGGCGTAATTTATTTCCTAATGTAACTGTGTTTTAAGGAATCGACGAAAAAAAATAATAATACCGCTGTAAGGAGACGAAATGTGCTACAAAGCTCCTTGTGAATTTCTTTTTTTTTTTTTTCTTTTTGCTGCGTTCCATTTAAAAGAAAATGATTACAACCGAAGCTGAATATATTGTCGACGCTGAAATAAAGTACGCATAAAATATTACGGTGTGTCTTCACTCAAGAAAAGAGAGAAAAGATGCCGTAAGTTTTTTTTTCTTTCCTCTTTTCTTCTTTCTTTTTTTTTTTTCTTGTACTTGTCAGAAAACAGTGCGTATGCACGCGCGAGAAAAGGAATTGCGGGTGCGGCAACACCGATCCTTCCGCGTCCAACACGACTAGAATTGCGGAAGTACGAAAAGGTTGTTGCGCAAGTTATATAGGGTTCCAGTATAAAACAATATGTTTGGAGAGAAGTGCGCAGGTTGTAGTTGTTAGTTGCAGGCTAGCGCACGCAGCCTTTTTCGCCTAAAACAATTAAAGCAACAAAAAAGAAGGAAAAACAGAAAACGGAATGCGTGAAAATGCTACAGCCTGTAATAAACCTTGAGTAAATTAAACGAGCCACTTGACATATAAAAGGCCTTTCGGGGGAGGGGAAATTCACAAACATTTACGAAACAATATAAGCTATAGATATCGAAAGAGAGGAAGCGCCTTTGAAAGAGAGACATGGGTTCCAAGGCACATGTATGCACAGTATACCTGTTGTTGCTGTTTGCTTTTACCAGCGAAGCTCTGCCCAATACCTTTGATGTCACGAAATATGGTGCCAAGGCAGGATCGGATATCACTAAGGTATGGAAGTAAATTCGATTCTCGATATCGCGACGGTATTTCCTAGATTGTTGCGGCCAGGTTTTCATTCCCGTTTTCGTTTTTAGGCTTTATTGAGTGCGTGGAAAGAGGGATGTGCAGCAGCGGGTTCCGGCAAAGTCGTGGTACCAAAAGGGAAGTACTTTTTAGGCGTGGTGGATTTGATAGGCCCTTGCAAGGGTGCCATGCATCTTCAAGTGGAAGGAACGTTGGTGGCGCCAGCAAAAGCTAGCCAACACAGCAAGAATAGCTGGGTTACATTGAGATACCTGGACCGATTAACGGTATCCGGTGGCGGGGCCTTCGACGGACAAGGAGAAATTGCTTGGGAGCGAGCGCACTGTGGCGACAGATGCAAGACACCACTTCCAATTGTAAGCAAAACCGAATGCTACTTTACAAAACAACAGCCATTCATAGACCCGTTCATGGCAGCAATACTAATAATGTTTTCTTTGCGTAATTGCTGTATCAAAACTGTACCAGAACCTACGGTTTGACTTCGTCACCAACAGCATAGTTGAGGACGTAACTTCCATCGATAGCAAGCAGTTCCACGTCAATGTCCTCGGCAGCAAAAACCTCACCTTCCAGCGGTTTTCAGTGAAAGCCCCGGGACATAGTCTCAACACCGATGGAATTCACATTGGACGATCGGAGGGGATCAACATAATTAATTCAAACATTGTCACCGGTGATGATTGCATCTCCATTGGCCAGGGGAGCAAGCAAGTACGAATCACAAATGTAAGGTGCGGACACGGGCATGGCATTAGTGTTGGAAGCTTAGGAAAGTACGAGAAGGAAGAACCTGTGTCCGGAATTTATGTAAAGAATTGCACAATATACGACACTGACAATGGCGTGAGAATTAAGACTTGGCCCGCATTGTATGGTGGCATTGCGTCGAATATCCATTTCGAGGACATCGTCATGCAGAACGTCAGCAATCCCATCATTATAGATCAAATGTACTGCCCATGGAACCTATGCAATCGGAAGGTAACTTTTTAATTTTCATTTTTTTTCAACCAAAAAGGGGAATCTTTTTATTATTAATGTTTATTCATGGAGATCATATAGTTGTGTGATGTTGGCTAGAAGAATACATTTATACTAAAATATTGTGCCTTTTTTCAGAAGCCATCAAAAGTTCAAATCAGCGACGTCAGCTTCAAGAATATTCAAGGATCGTCAAGAACGCCCACGGCCGTTCAAATTACGTGCAGCAGCAGCGTACCATGCAAGGACATTGTGCTTTCTAACGTTAACCTCAAGTACACCGGATCTAAGGGATCTGCAAAATCTGTTTGTACAAATGTTAAGCCTAGGATTATAGGAAAGTTGATTCCGGGAGGATGCTAATGCACTCATTTGTTGATTCTTTATATAAATGGAGAAAATTTCTCGATTGCACATTGCAATTCATTCTTCAACTTTTCAAATTTAAATGAACTAGTTCAAATTTAACTGATATTAACAGTACGTAAATAATTTTTTAAGACCTCAATCGTAAAAATTGCAAAATGAAATAAAAAAGTCAATTTATTAAATGAACTTATTAATTTAATTGTCAAAATTCAAATTAAAATGCTATAATTCAATTGTATCAGAATTTTACTTTATCGAAGTTCAGAATGATTCATTTCTTAATTAAAAAACTATAATTCGAAATTAAGAAATCAAAACGATATTTATTTCCCTGTAATCCTAGCCCTACCATCATAATTAAAATATTGCAATTCAAAAATTTTTTTTCCTTTTTTAATTAGCGCAATATAATTCGAAGAAAATATATATATCAGTCTGCTCCAAAATTTTGTCTTCGCTTTTTTGGCGTAATTTATTTCCTAATGTAACTGTGTTTTAAGGAATCGACGAAAAAAAAAATAATATACCGCTGTAAGGAGACGAAATGTGCTACAAAGCTCCTTGTGAATTTCTTTTTTTTTTTTTTCTTTTTGCTGCGTTCCATTTAAAAGAAAATGATTACAACCGAAGCTGAATATATTGTCGACGCTGAAATAAAGTACGCATAAAATATTACGGTGTGTCTTCACTCAAGAAAAGAGAGAAAAGATGCCGTAAGTTTTTTTTTTCTTTCCTCTTTTCTTCTTTCTTTTTTTTTTTTCTTGTACTTGTCAGAAAACAGTGCGTATGCACGCGCGAGAAAAGGAATTGCGGGTGCGGCAACACCGATCCTTCCGCGTCCAACACGACTAGAATTGCGGAAGTACGAAAAAGGTTGTTGCGCAAGTTATATAGGGTTCCAGTATAAAACAATATGTTTGGAGAGAAGTGCGCAGGTTGTAGTTGTTAGTTGCAGGCTAGCGCACGCAGCCTTTTTTCGCCTAAAACAATTAAAGCAACAAAAAAGAAGGAAAAACATAAAACGGAATGCGTGAAAATGCTACAGCCTGTAATAAACCTTGAGTAAATTAAACGAGCCACTTGACATATAAAAGGCCTTTCGGGGGAGGGGAAATTCACAAACATTTACGAAACAATATAAGCTATAGATATCGAAAGAGAGGAAGCGCCTTTGAAAGAGAGACATGGGTTCCAAGGCACATGTATGCACAGTATACCTGTTGTTGCTGTTTGCTTTTACCAGCGAAGCTCTGCCCAATACCTTTGATGTCACGAAATATGGTGCCAAGGCAGGATCGGATATCACTAAGGTATGGAAGTAAATTCGATTCTCGATATCGCGACGGTATTTCCTAGATTGTTGCGGCCAGGTTTTTCATTCCCGTTTTCGTTTTTAGGCTTTATTGAGTGCGTGGAAAGAGGGATGTGCAGCAGCGGGTTCCGGCAAAGTCGTGGTACCAAAAGGGAAGTACTTTTTAGGCGTGGTGGATTTGATAGGCCCTTGCAAGGGTGCCATGCATCTTCAAGTGGAAGGAACGTTGGTGGCGCCAGCAAAAGCTAGCCAACACAGCAAGAATAGCTGGGTTACATTGAGATACCTGGACCGATTAACGGTATCCGGTGGCGGGGCCTTCGACGGACAAGGAGAAATTGCTTGGGAGCGAGCGCACTGTGGCGACAGATGCAAGACACCACTTCCAATTGTAAGCAAAACCGAATGCTACTTTACAAAACAACAGCCATTCATAGACCCGTTCATGGCAGCAATACTAATAATGTTTTCTTTGCGTAATTGCTGTATCAAAACTGTACCAGAACCTACGGTTTGACTTCGTCACCAACAGCATAGTTGAGGACGTAACTTCCATCGATAGCAAGCAGTTCCACGTCAATGTCCTCGGCAGCAAAAACCTCACCTTCCAGCGGTTTTCAGTGAAAGCCCCGGGACATAGTCTCAACACCGATGGAATTCACATTGGACGATCGGAGGGGATCAACATAATTAATTCAAACATTGTCACCGGTGATGATTGCATCTCCATTGGCCAGGGGAGCAAGCAAGTACGAATCACAAATGTAAGGTGCGGACACGGGCATGGCATTAGTGTTGGAAGCTTAGGAAAGTACGAGAAGGAAGAACCTGTGTCCGGAATTTATGTAAAGAATTGCACAATATACGACACTGACAATGGCGTGAGAATTAAGACTTGGCCCGCATTGTATGGTGGCATTGCGTCGAATATCCATTTCGAGGACATCGTCATGCAGAACGTCAGCAATCCCATCATTATAGATCAAATGTACTGCCCATGGAACCTATGCAATCGGAAGGTAACTTTTTAATTTTCATTTTTTTTCAACCAAAAAGGGGAATCTTTTTTATTATTAATGTTTATTCATGGAGATCATATAGTTGTGTGATGTTGGCTAGAAGAATACATTTATACTAAAATATTGTGCCTTTTTTCAGAAGCCATCAAAAGTTCAAATCAGCGACGTCAGCTTCAAGAATATTCAAGGATCGTCAAGAACGCCCACGGCCGTTCAAATTACGTGCAGCAGCAGCGTACCATGCAAGGACATTGTGCTTTCTAACGTTAACCTCAAGTACACCGGATCTAAGGGATCTGCAAAATCTGTTTGTACAAATGTTAAGCCTAGGATTATAGGAAAGTTGATTCCGGGAGGATGCTAATGCACTCATTTGTTGATTCTTTATATAAATGGAGAAAATTTCTCGATTGCACATTGCAATTCATTCTTCAACTTTTCAAATTTAAATGAACTAGTTCAAATTTAACTGATATTAACAGTACGTAAATAATTTTTTAAGACCTCAATCGTAAAAATTGCAAAATGAAATAAAAAAAGTCAATTTATTAAATGAACTTATTAATTTAATTGTCAAAATTCAAATTAAAATGCTATAATTCAATTGTATCAGAATTTTACTTTATCGAAGTTCAGAATGATTCATTTCTTAATTAAAAAACTATAATTCGAAATTAAGAAATCAAAACGATATTTATTTCCCTGTAATCCTAGCCCTACCATCATAATTAAAATATTGCAATTCAAAAATTTTTTTTCCTTTTTTAATTAGCGCAATATAATTCGAAGAAAATATATATATCAGTCTGCTCCAAAATTTTGTCTTCGCTTTTTTGGCGTAATTTATTTCCTAATGTAACTGTGTTTTAAGGAATCGACGAAAAAAAAAATAATATACCGCTGTAAGGAGACGAAATGTGCTACAAAGCTCCTTGTGAATTTCTTTTTTTTTTTTTTTCTTTTTGCTGCGTTCCATTTAAAAGAAAATGATTACAACCGAAGCTGAATATATTGTCGACGCTGAAATAAAGTACGCATAAAATATTACGGTGTGTCTTCACTCAAGAAAAGAGAGAAAAGATGCCGTAAGTTTTTTTTTTCTTTCCTCTTTTCTTCTTTCTTTTTTTTTTTTTCTTGTACTTGTCAGAAAACAGTGCGTATGCACGCGCGAGAAAAGGAATTGCGGGTGCGGCAACACCGATCCTTCCGCGTCCAACACGACTAGAATTGCGGAAGTACGAAAAAGGTTGTTGCGCAAGTTATATAGGGTTCCAGTATAAAACAATATGTTTGGAGAGAAGTGCGCAGGTTGTAGTTGTTAGTTGCAGGCTAGCGCACGCAGCCTTTTTTCGCCTAAAACAATTAAAGCAACAAAAAAGAAGGAAAAACAGAAAACGGAATGCGTGAAAATGCTACAGCCTGTAATAAACCTTGAGTAAATTAAACGAGCCACTTGACATATAAAAGGCCTTTCGGGGGAGGGGAAATTCACAAACATTTACGAAACAATATAAGCTATAGATATCGAAAGAGAGGAAGCGCCTTTGAAAGAGAGACATGGGTTCCAAGGCACATGTATGCACAGTATACCTGTTGTTGCTGTTTGCTTTTACCAGCGAAGCTCTGCCCAATACCTTTGATGTCACGAAATATGGTGCCAAGGCAGGATCGGATATCACTAAGGTATGGAAGTAAATTCGATTCTCGATATCGCGACGGTATTTCCTAGATTGTTGCGGCCAGGTTTTTCATTCCCGTTTTCGTTTTTAGGCTTTATTGAGTGCGTGGAAAGAGGGATGTGCAGCAGCGGGTTCCGGCAAAGTCGTGGTACCAAAAGGGAAGTACTTTTTAGGCGTGGTGGATTTGATAGGCCCTTGCAAGGGTGCCATGCATCTTCAAGTGGAAGGAACGTTGGTGGCGCCAGCAAAAGCTAGCCAACACAGCAAGAATAGCTGGGTTACATTGAGATACCTGGACCGATTAACGGTATCCGGTGGCGGGGCCTTCGACGGACAAGGAGAAATTGCTTGGGAGCGAGCGCACTGTGGCGACAGATGCAAGACACCACTTCCAATTGTAAGCAAAACCGAATGCTACTTTACAAAACAACAGCCATTCATAGACCCGTTCATGGCAGCAATACTAATAATGTTTTCTTTGCGTAATTGCTGTATCAAAACTGTACCAGAACCTACGGTTTGACTTCGTCACCAACAGCATAGTTGAGGACGTAACTTCCATCGATAGCAAGCAGTTCCACGTCAATGTCCTCGGCAGCAAAAACCTCACCTTCCAGCGGTTTTCAGTGAAAGCCCCGGGACATAGTCTCAACACCGATGGAATTCACATTGGACGATCGGAGGGGATCAACATAATTAATTCAAACATTGTCACCGGTGATGATTGCATCTCCATTGGCCAGGGGAGCAAGCAAGTACGAATCACAAATGTAAGGTGCGGACACGGGCATGGCATTAGTGTTGGAAGCTTAGGAAAGTACGAGAAGGAAGAACCTGTGTCCGGAATTTATGTAAAGAATTGCACAATATACGACACTGACAATGGCGTGAGAATTAAGACTTGGCCCGCATTGTATGGTGGCATTGCGTCGAATATCCATTTCGAGGACATCGTCATGCAGAACGTCAGCAATCCCATCATTATAGATCAAATGTACTGCCCATGGAACCTATGCAATCGGAAGGTAACTTTTTAATTTTCATTTTTTTTCAACCAAAAAGGGGAATCTTTTTTATTATTAATGTTTATTCATGGAGATCATATAGTTGTGTGATGTTGGCTAGAAGAATACATTTATACTAAAATATTGTGCCTTTTTTCAGAAGCCATCAAAAGTTCAAATCAGCGACGTCAGCTTCAAGAATATTCAAGGATCGTCAAGAACGCCCACGGCCGTTCAAATTACGTGCAGCAGCAGCGTACCATGCAAGGACATTGTGCTTTCTAACGTTAACCTCAAGTACACCGGATCTAAGGGATCTGCAAAATCTGTTTGTACAAATGTTAAGCCTAGGATTATAGGAAAGTTGATTCCGGGAGGATGCTAATGCACTCATTTGTTGATTCTTTATATAAATGGAGAAAATTTCTCGATTGCACATTGCAATTCATTCTTCAACTTTTCAAATTTAAATGAACTAGTTCAAATTTAACTGATATTAACAGTACGTAAATAATTTTTTAAGACCTCAATCGTAAAAATTGCAAAATGAAATAAAAAAAGTCAATTTATTAAATGAACTTATTAATTTAATTGTCAAAATTCAAATTAAAATGCTATAATTCAATTGTATCAGAATTTTACTTTATCGAAGTTCAGAATGATTCATTTCTTAATTAAAAAACTATAATTCGAAATTAAGAAATCAAAACGATATTTATTTCCCTGTAATCCTAGCCCTACCATCATAATTAAAATATTGCAATTCAAAAATTTTTTTTCCTTTTTTAATTAGCGCAATATAATTCGAAGAAAATATATATATCAGTCTGCTCCAAAATTTTGTCTTCGCTTTTTTGGCGTAATTTATTTCCTAATGTAACTGTGTTTTAAGGAATCGACGAAAAAAAAAATAATATACCGCTGTAAGGAGACGAAATGTGCTACAAAGCTCCTTGTGAATTTCTTTTTTTTTTTTTTTCTTTTTGCTGCGTTCCATTTAAAAGAAAATGATTACAACCGAAGCTGAATATATTGTCGACGCTGAAATAAAGTACGCATAAAATATTACGGTGTGTCTTCACTCAAGAAAAGAGAGAAAAGATGCCGTAAGTTTTTTTTTTCTTTCCTCTTTTCTTCTTTCTTTTTTTTTTTTCTTGTACTTGTCAGAAAACAGTGCGTATGCACGCGCGAGAAAAGGAATTGCGGGTGCGGCAACACCGATCCTTCCGCGTCCAACACGACTAGAATTGCGGAAGTACGAAAAAGGTTGTTGCGCAAGTTATATAGGGTTCCAGTATAAAACAATATGTTTGGAGAGAAGTGCGCAGGTTGTAGTTGTTAGTTGCAGGCTAGCGCACGCAGCCTTTTTTCGCCTAAAACAATTAAAGCAACAAAAAGAAGGAAAAACAGAAAACGGAATGCGTGAAAATGCTACAGCCTGTAATAAACCTTGAGTAAATTAAACGAGCCACTTGACATATAAAAGGCCTTTCGGGGGAGGGGAAATTCACAAACATTTACGAAACAATATAAGCTATAGATATCGAAAGAGAGGAAGCGCCTTTGAAAGAGAGACATGGGTTCCAAGGCACATGTATGCACAGTATACCTGTTGTTGCTGTTTGCTTTTACCAGCGAAGCTCTGCCCAATACCTTTGATGTCACGAAATATGGTGCCAAGGCAGGATCGGATATCACTAAGGTATGGAAGTAAATTCGATTCTCGATATCGCGACGGTATTTCCTAGATTGTTGCGGCCAGGTTTTTCATTCCCGTTTTCGTTTTTAGGCTTTATTGAGTGCGTGGAAAGAGGGATGTGCAGCAGCGGGTTCCGGCAAAGTCGTGGTACCAAAAGGGAAGTACTTTTTAGGCGTGGTGGATTTGATAGGCCCTTGCAAGGGTGCCATGCATCTTCAAGTGGAAGGAACGTTGGTGGCGCCAGCAAAAGCTAGCCAACACAGCAAGAATAGCTGGGTTACATTGAGATACCTGGACCGATTAACGGTATCCGGTGGCGGGGCCTTCGACGGACAAGGAGAAATTGCTTGGGAGCGAGCGCACTGTGGCGACAGATGCAAGACACCACTTCCAATTGTAAGCAAAACCGAATGCTACTTTACAAAACAACAGCCATTCATAGACCCGTTCATGGCAGCAATACTAATAATGTTTTCTTTGCGTAATTGCTGTATCAAAACTGTACCAGAACCTACGGTTTGACTTCGTCACCAACAGCATAGTTGAGGACGTAACTTCCATCGATAGCAAGCAGTTCCACGTCAATGTCCTCGGCAGCAAAAACCTCACCTTCCAGCGGTTTTCAGTGAAAGCCCCGGGACATAGTCTCAACACCGATGGAATTCACATTGGACGATCGGAGGGGATCAACATAATTAATTCAAACATTGTCACCGGTGATGATTGCATCTCCATTGGCCAGGGGAGCAAGCAAGTACGAATCACAAATGTAAGGTGCGGACACGGGCATGGCATTAGTGTTGGAAGCTTAGGAAAGTACGAGAAGGAAGAACCTGTGTCCGGAATTTATGTAAAGAATTGCACAATATACGACACTGACAATGGCGTGAGAATTAAGACTTGGCCCGCATTGTATGGTGGCATTGCGTCGAATATCCATTTCGAGGACATCGTCATGCAGAACGTCAGCAATCCCATCATTATAGATCAAATGTACTGCCCATGGAACCTATGCAATCGGAAGGTAACTTTTTAATTTTCATTTTTTTTCAACCAAAAAGGGGAATCTTTTTTATTATTAATGTTTATTCATGGAGATCATATAGTTGTGTGATGTTGGCTAGAAGAATACATTTATACTAAAATATTGTGCCTTTTTTCAGAAGCCATCAAAAGTTCAAATCAGCGACGTCAGCTTCAAGAATATTCAAGGATCGTCAAGAACGCCCACGGCCGTTCAAATTACGTGCAGCAGCAGCGTACCATGCAAGGACATTGTGCTTTCTAACGTTAACCTCAAGTACACCGGATCTAAGGGATCTGCAAAATCTGTTTGTACAAATGTTAAGCCTAGGATTATAGGAAAGTTGATTCCGGGAGGATGCTAATGCACTCATTTGTTGATTCTTTATATAAATGGAGAAAATTTCTCGATTGCACATTGCAATTCATTCTTCAACTTTTCAAATTTAAATGAACTAGTTCAAATTTAACTGATATTAACAGTACGTAAATAATTTTTTAAGACCTCAATCGTAAAAATTGCAAAATGAAATAAAAAAAGTCAATTTATTAAATGAACTTATTAATTTAATTGTCAAAATTCAAATTAAAATGCTATAATTCAATTGTATCAGAATTTTACTTTATCGAAGTTCAGAATGATTCATTTCTTAATTAAAAAACTATAATTCGAAATTAAGAAATCAAAACGATATTTATTTCCCTGTAATCCTAGCCCTACCATCATAATTAAAATATTGCAATTCAAAAATTTTTTTTCCTTTTTTAATTAGCGCAATATAATTCGAAGAAAATATATATATCAGTCTGCTCCAAAATTTTGTCTTCGCTTTTTTGGCGTAATTTATTTCCTAATGTAACTGTGTTTTAAGGAATCGACGAAAAAAAAAAATAATATACCGCTGTAAGGAGACGAAATGTGCTACAAAGCTCCTTGTGAATTTCTTTTTTTTTTTTTTTCTTTTTGCTGCGTTCCATTTAAAAGAAAATGATTACAACCGAAGCTGAATATATTGTCGACGCTGAAATAAAGTACGCATAAAATATTACGGTGTGTCTTCACTCAAGAAAAGAGAGAAAAGATGCCGTAAGTTTTTTTTTTCTTTCCTCTTTTCTTCTTTCTTTTTTTTTTTCTTGTACTTGTCAGAAAACAGTGCGTATGCACGCGCGAGAAAAGGAATTGCGGGTGCGGCAACACCGATCCTTCCGCGTCCAACACGACTAGAATTGCGGAAGTACGAAAAAGGTTGTTGCGCAAGTTATATAGGGTTCCAGTATAAAACAATATGTTTGGAGAGAAGTGCGCAGGTTGTAGTTGTTAGTTGCAGGCTAGCGCACGCAGCCTTTTTTCGCCTAAAACAATTAAAGCAACAAAAAAGAAGGAAAAACAGAAAACGGAATGCGTGAAAATGCTACAGCCTGTAATAAACCTTGAGTAAATTAAACGAGCCACTTGACATATAAAAGGCCTTTCGGGGGAGGGGAAATTCACAAACATTTACGAAACAATATAAGCTATAGATATCGAAAGAGAGGAAGCGCCTTTGAAAGAGAGACATGGGTTCCAAGGCACATGTATGCACAGTATACCTGTTGTTGCTGTTTGCTTTTACCAGCGAAGCTCTGCCCAATACCTTTGATGTCACGAAATATGGTGCCAAGGCAGGATCGGATATCACTAAGGTATGGAAGTAAATTCGATTCTCGATATCGCGACGGTATTTCCTAGATTGTTGCGGCCAGGTTTTTCATTCCCGTTTTCGTTTTTAGGCTTTATTGAGTGCGTGGAAAGAGGGATGTGCAGCAGCGGGTTCCGGCAAAGTCGTGGTACCAAAAGGGAAGTACTTTTTAGGCGTGGTGGATTTGATAGGCCCTTGCAAGGGTGCCATGCATCTTCAAGTGGAAGGAACGTTGGTGGCGCCAGCAAAAGCTAGCCAACACAGCAAGAATAGCTGGGTTACATTGAGATACCTGGACCGATTAACGGTATCCGGTGGCGGGGCCTTCGACGGACAAGGAGAAATTGCTTGGGAGCGAGCGCACTGTGGCGACAGATGCAAGACACCACTTCCAATTGTAAGCAAAACCGAATGCTACTTTACAAAACAACAGCCATTCATAGACCCGTTCATGGCAGCAATACTAATAATGTTTTCTTTGCGTAATTGCTGTATCAAAACTGTACCAGAACCTACGGTTTGACTTCGTCACCAACAGCATAGTTGAGGACGTAACTTCCATCGATAGCAAGCAGTTCCACGTCAATGTCCTCGGCAGCAAAAACCTCACCTTCCAGCGGTTTTCAGTGAAAGCCCCGGGACATAGTCTCAACACCGATGGAATTCACATTGGACGATCGGAGGGGATCAACATAATTAATTCAAACATTGTCACCGGTGATGATTGCATCTCCATTGGCCAGGGGAGCAAGCAAGTACGAATCACAAATGTAAGGTGCGGACACGGGCATGGCATTAGTGTTGGAAGCTTAGGAAAGTACGAGAAGGAAGAACCTGTGTCCGGAATTTATGTAAAGAATTGCACAATATACGACACTGACAATGGCGTGAGAATTAAGACTTGGCCCGCATTGTATGGTGGCATTGCGTCGAATATCCATTTCGAGGACATCGTCATGCAGAACGTCAGCAATCCCATCATTATAGATCAAATGTACTGCCCATGGAACCTATGCAATCGGAAGGTAACTTTTTAATTTTCATTTTTTTTCAACCAAAAAGGGGAATCTTTTTTATTATTAATGTTTATTCATGGAGATCATATAGTTGTGTGATGTTGGCTAGAAGAATACATTTATACTAAAATATTGTGCCTTTTTTCAGAAGCCATCAAAAGTTCAAATCAGCGACGTCAGCTTCAAGAATATTCAAGGATCGTCAAGAACGCCCACGGCCGTTCAAATTACGTGCAGCAGCAGCGTACCATGCAAGGACATTGTGCTTTCTAACGTTAACCTCAAGTACACCGGATCTAAGGGATCTGCAAAATCTGTTTGTACAAATGTTAAGCCTAGGATTATAGGAAAGTTGATTCCGGGAGGATGCTAATGCACTCATTTGTTGATTCTTTATATAAATGGAGAAAATTTCTCGATTGCACATTGCAATTCATTCTTCAACTTTTCAAATTTAAATGAACTAGTTCAAATTTAACTGATATTAACAGTACGTAAATAATTTTTTAAGACCTCAATCGTAAAAATTGCAAAATGAAATAAAAAAAGTCAATTTATTAAATGAACTTATTAATTTAATTGTCAAAATTCAAATTAAAATGCTATAATTCAATTGTATCAGAATTTTACTTTATCGAAGTTCAGAATGATTCATTTCTTAATTAAAAAACTATAATTCGAAATTAAGAAATCAAAACGATATTTATTTCCCTGTAATCCTAGCCCTACCATCATAATTAAAATATTGCAATTCAAAAATTTTTTTTCCTTTTTTAATTAGCGCAATATAATTCGAAGAAAATATATATATCAGTCTGCTCCAAAATTTTGTCTTCGCTTTTTTGGCGTAATTTATTTCCTAATGTAACTGTGTTTTAAGGAATCGACGAAAAAAAAATAATATACCGCTGTAAGGAGACGAAATGTGCTACAAAGCTCCTTGTGAATTTCTTTTTTTTTTTTTTTCTTTTTGCTGCGTTCCATTTAAAAGAAAATGATTACAACCGAAGCTGAATATATTGTCGACGCTGAAATAAAGTACGCATAAAATATTACGGTGTGTCTTCACTCAAGAAAAGAGAGAAAAGATGCCGTAAGTTTTTTTTTTCTTTCCTCTTTTCTTCTTTCTTTTTTTTTTTTTCTTGTACTTGTCAGAAAACAGTGCGTATGCACGCGCGAGAAAAGGAATTGCGGGTGCGGCAACACCGATCCTTCCGCGTCCAACACGACTAGAATTGCGGAAGTACGAAAAAGGTTGTTGCGCAAGTTATATAGGGTTCCAGTATAAAACAATATGTTTGGAGAGAAGTGCGCAGGTTGTAGTTGTTAGTTGCAGGCTAGCGCACGCAGCCTTTTTTCGCCTAAAACAATTAAAGCAACAAAAAAGAAGGAAAAACAGAAAACGGAATGCGTGAAAATGCTACAGCCTGTAATAAACCTTGAGTAAATTAAACGAGCCACTTGACATATAAAAGGCCTTTCGGGGGAGGGGAAATTCACAAACATTTACGAAACAATATAAGCTATAGATATCGAAAGAGAGGAAGCGCCTTTGAAAGAGAGACATGGGTTCCAAGGCACATGTATGCACAGTATACCTGTTGTTGCTGTTTGCTTTTACCAGCGAAGCTCTGCCCAATACCTTTGATGTCACGAAATATGGTGCCAAGGCAGGATCGGATATCACTAAGGTATGGAAGTAAATTCGATTCTCGATATCGCGACGGTATTTCCTAGATTGTTGCGGCCAGGTTTTTCATTCCCGTTTTCGTTTTTAGGCTTTATTGAGTGCGTGGAAAGAGGGATGTGCAGCAGCGGGTTCCGGCAAAGTCGTGGGTACCAAAAGGGAAGTACTTTTTAGGCGTGGTGGATTTGATAGGCCCTTGCAAGGGTGCCATGCATCTTCAAGTGGAAGGAACGTTGGTGGCGCCAGCAAAAGCTAGCCAACACAGCAAGAATAGCTGGGTTACATTGAGATACCTGGACCGATTAACGGTATCCGGTGGCGGGGCCTTCGACGGACAAGGAGAAATTGCTTGGGAGCGAGCGCACTGTGGCGACAGATGCAAGACACCACTTCCAATTGTAAGCAAAACCGAATGCTACTTTACAAAACAACAGCCATTCATAGACCCGTTCATGGCAGCAATACTAATAATGTTTTCTTTGCGTAATTGCTGTATCAAAACTGTACCAGAACCTACGGTTTGACTTCGTCACCAACAGCATAGTTGAGGACGTAACTTCCATCGATAGCAAGCAGTTCCACGTCAATGTCCTCGGCAGCAAAAACCTCACCTTCCAGCGGTTTTCAGTGAAAGCCCCGGGACATAGTCTCAACACCGATGGAATTCACATTGGACGATCGGAGGGGATCAACATAATTAATTCAAACATTGTCACCGGTGATGATTGCATCTCCATTGGCCAGGGGAGCAAGCAAGTACGAATCACAAATGTAAGGTGCGGACACGGGCATGGCATTAGTGTTGGAAGCTTAGGAAAGTACGAGAAGGAAGAACCTGTGTCCGGAATTTATGTAAAGAATTGCACAATATACGACACTGACAATGGCGTGAGAATTAAGACTTGGCCCGCATTGTATGGTGGCATTGCGTCGAATATCCATTTCGAGGACATCGTCATGCAGAACGTCAGCAATCCCATCATTATAGATCAAATGTACTGCCCATGGAACCTATGCAATCGGAAGGTAACTTTTTAATTTTCATTTTTTTTCAACCAAAAAGGGGAATCTTTTTTATTATTAATGTTTATTTCATGGAGATCATATAGTTGTGTGATGTTGGCTAGAAGAATACATTTTATACTAAAATATTGTGCCTTTTTCAGAAGCCATCAAAAGTTCAAATCAGCGACGTCAGCTTCAAGAATATTCAAGGATCGTCAAGAACGCCCACGGCCGTTCAAATTACGTGCAGCAGCAGCGTACCATGCAAGGACATTGTGCTTTCTAACGTTAACCTCAAGTACACCGGATCTAAGGGATCTGCAAAATCTGTTTGTACAAATGTTAAGCCTAGGATTATAGGAAAGTTGATTCCGGGAGGATGCTAATGCACTCATTTGTTGATTCTTTATATAAATGGAGAAAATTTCTCGATTGCACATTGCAATTCATTCTCAACTTTTCAAATTTAAATGAACTAGTTCAAATTTAACTGATATTAACAGTACGTAAATAATTTTTTAAGACCTCAATCGTAAAAATTGCAACATGAAATAAAAAAGTCAATTTATTAATGAACTTATTAATTTAATTGTCAAAATTCAAATTAAAATGCTATAATTCAATTGTATCAGAATTTTACTTTATCGAAGTTCAGAATGATTCATTTCTTAATTAAAAAACTATAATTCGAAATTAAGAATCAAAACGATATTTATTTCCCTGTATCCTAGCCCTACCATCATAATTAAATATTGCAATTCAAAAATTTTTTTCCTTTTTAATTAGCGCATATAATTCGAAGAAAATATATATCAGTCTGCTCCAAAATTTTGTCTTCGCTTTTTGGCGTAATTTATTTCCTAATGTAACTGTGTTTTAGGAATCGACGAAAAAAAAATAATATACGCTGTAAGGAGACGAAATGTGCTACAAAGCTCCTTGTGAATTTCTTTTTTTTTTTTCTTTTTGCTGCGTTCCATTTAAAGAAAATGATTACAACCGAAGCTGAATATATTGTCGACGCTGAAATAAAGTACGCATAAAATATTACGGTGTGTCTTCACTCAAGAAAAGAGAGAAAAGATGCCGTAAGTTTTTTTTTTCTTTCCTCTTTCTTCTTTCTTTTTTTTTTTCTTGTACTTGTCAGAAAACAGTGCGTATGCACGCGCGAGAAAAAGGAATTGCGGGTGCGGCAACACCGATCCTTCCGCGTCCAACACGACTAGAATTGCGGAAGTACGAAAAAGGTTGTTGCGCAAGTTATATAGGGTTCCAGTATAAAACAATATGTTTGGAGAGAAGTGCGCAGGTTGTAGTTGTTAGTTGCAGGCTAGCGCACGCAGCCTTTTTTCGCCTAAAACAATTAAAGCAACAAAAAGAAGGAAAAACAGAAACGGAATGCGTGAAAATGCTACAGCCTGTAATAAACCTTGAGTAAATTAAACGAGCCACTTGACATATAAAAAGGCCTTTCGGGGGAGGGGAAATTCACAAACATTTACGAAACAATATAAAGCTATAGATATCGAAGAGAGGAAGCGCCTTTGAAAGAGAGACATGGGTTCCAAGGCACATGTATGCACAGTATACCTGTTGTTGCTGTTTGCTTTTACCAGCGAAGCTCTGCCCAATACCTTGATGTCACGAAATATGGTGCCAAGGCAGGATCGGATATCACTAAGGTATGGAAGTAAATTCGATTCTCGATATCGCGACGGTATTTCCTAGATTGTTGCGGCCAGGTTTTCATTCCCGTTTCGTTTTTAGGCTTATTGAGTGCGTGGAAAGAGGGATGTGCAGCAGCGGGTTCCGGCAAAGTCGTGGTACCAAAAGGGAAGTACTTTTTAGGCGTGGTGGATTTGATAGGCCCTTGCAAGGGTGCCATGCATCTTCAAGTGGAAGGAACGTTGGTGGCGCCAGCAAAAGCTAGCCAACACAGCAAGAATAGCTGGGTTACATTGAGATACCTGGACCGATTAACGGTATCCGGTGGCGGGGCCTTCGACGGACAAGGAGAAATTGCTTGGGAGCGAGCGCACTGTGGCGACAGATGCAAGACACCACTTCCAATTGTAAGCAAAACCGAATGCTACTTTACAAAACACACCATTCATAGACCCGTTCATGGCAGCAATACTAATAATGTTTTCTTTGCGTAATTGCTGTATCAAAACTGTACCAGAACCTACGGTTTGACTTCGTCACCAACAGCATAGTTGAGGACGTAACTTCCATCGATAGCAAGCAGTTCCACGTCAATGTCCTCGGCAGCAAAAACCTCACCTTCCAGCGGTTTTCAGTGAAAGCCCCGGGACATAGTCTCAACACCGATGGAATTCACATTGGACGATCGGAGGGGATCAACATAATTAATTCAAACATTGTCACCGGTGATGATTGCATCTCCATTGGCCAGGGGAGCAAGCAAGTACGAATCACAAATGTAAGGTGCGGACACGGGCATGGCATTAGTGTTGGAAGCTTAGGAAAGTACGAGAAGGAAGAACCTGTGTCCGGAATTTATGTAAAGAATTGCACAATATACGACACTGACAATGGCGTGAGAATTAAGACTTGGCCCGCATTGTATGGTGGCATTGCGTCGAATATCCATTTCGAGGACATCGTCATGCAGAACGTCAGCAATCCCATCATTATAGATCAAATGTACTGCCCATGGAACCTATGCAATCGGAAGGTAACTTTTTAATTTTCATTTTTTTTCAACCAAAAAGGGGAATCTTTTTTATTATTAATGTTTATTCATGGAGATCATATAGTTGTGTGATGTTGGCTAGAAGAATACATTTATACTAAAATATTGTGCCTTTTTTCAGAAGCCATCAAAAGTTCAAATCAGCGACGTCAGCTTCAAGAATATTCAAGGATCGTCAAGAACGCCCACGGCCGTTCAAATTACGTGCAGCAGCAGCGTACCATGCAAGGACATTGTGCTTTCTAACGTTAACCTCAAGTACACCGGATCTAAGGGATCTGCAAAATCTGTTTGTACAAATGTTAAGCCTAGGATTATAGGAAAGTTGATTCCGGGAGGATGCTAATGCACTCATTTGTTGATTCTTTATATAAATGGAGAAAATTTCTCGATTGCACATTGCAATTCATTCTTCAACTTTTCAAATTTAAATGAACTAGTTCAAATTTAACTGATATTAACAGTACGTAAATATTTTTTAAGACCTCAATCGTAAAAATTGCAAAATGAAATAAAAAAAGTCAATTTATTAAATGAACTTATTAATTTAATTGTCAAAATTCAAATTAAAATGATTAATTCAATGTATCAGAATTTTACTTTATCGAAGTTCAGAATGATTCATTTCTTAATTAAAAAACTATAATTCGAAATTAAGAAATCAAAACGATATTTATTTCCCTGTAATCCTAGCCCTACCATCATAATTAAAATATTGCAATTCAAAAATTTTTTTTCCTTTTTTAATTAGCGCAATATTAATTCGAAGAAATATATATATCAGTCTGCTCCAAAATTTTGTCTTCGCTTTTTTGGCGTAATTTATTTCCTAATGTAACTGTGTTTTAAGGAATCGACGAAAAAAAAAAAATAATATACCGCTGTAGGAGACGAAATGTGCTACAAAAGCTCCTTGTGAATTTCTTTTTTTTTTTCTTTTTTGCTGCGTTCCATTTAAAAGAAAATGATTACAACCGAAGCTGAAATATTGTCGACGCTGAAATAAAGTACGCATAAAATATTACGGTGTGTCTTCACTCAAGAAAAGAGAGAAAAGATGCCGTAAGTTTTTTTTTCTTTCCTCTTTTCTTCTTTCTTTTTTTTTTTCTTTGTACTTGTCAGAAACAGTGCGTTATGCACGCGCGAGAAAAGGGATTGCGGGTGCGGCAACACCGATCCTTCCGCGTCCAACACGACTAGAATTGCGGCGGAAGTACGAAAAAGGTTGTTGCGCAAGTTATATAGGGTTCCAGTATAAAACAATATGTTTGGAGAGAAGTGCGCAGGTTGTAGTTGTTAGTTGGGCTAGCGCAGCCCTTTTTTCGCCTAAAACAATTAAAAGCAACAAAAAAGAAAGGAAAACAGAAAAGGAATGCGTGAAATGCTACAGCCTGTAATAAACCTTGAGTAAATTAAACGAGCCACTTGACATATAAAAGGCCTTTCGGGGGAGGGGAATTCACAAACATTTACGAAACAATATAAGCTATAGATATCGAAAGAGAGGAAGCGCCTTGAAAGAAGAGACATGGGTCCAAGGCACATGTATGCACAGTATACCTGTTGTTGCTGTTTGCTTTTACCAGCGAAGCTCTGCCCAATACCTTTGATGTCACGAAAAATATGGTGCCAAGGCAGGATCGGATATCACTAAGGTATGGAAGTAAATTCGATTCTCGATATCGCGACGGTATTTCCTAGATTGTTTGCGGCCAGGTTTTTCATTCCCGTTTTTCTTTTAGGCTTTATTGAGTGCGTGGAAAGAGGGATGTGCAGCAGCGGGTTCCGGCAAAGTCGTGGTACCAAAAGGAAGTACTTTTAGGCGTGGTGGATTTGATAGGCCCTTGCAAGGGTGCCATGCATCTTCAAGTGGAAGAACGTTGGTGGCGCCAGCAAAAGCTAGCCAACACAGCAAGAATAGCTGGGTTACATTGAGATACCTGGACCCGATTAACGGTATCCGGTGGCGGGCCTTCGACGGACAAGGAGAAATTGCTTGGGAGCGAGCGCACTGTGGCGACAGATGCAAGACACCACTTCCAATTGTAAGCAAACCGAATGCTACTTTACAAAACAACAGCCATTCATAGACCCGTTTCATGGCAGCAATACTATAATGTTTTTCTTTGCGTAATTGCTGTATCAAAACTGTACCAGAACCTACGGTTTGACTTCGTCACCAAACAGCATAGTTGAGGACGTAACTTCCATCGATAGCAAGCAGTTCCACGTCAATGTCCTCGGCAGCAAAAACCTCACCTTCCAGCGGTTTTCAGTGAAAGCCCCGGGGACATGTCTCACACCGATGGAATTCACATTGGACGATCGGAGGGATCAACATAATTAATTCAAACATTGTCACCGGTGATGATTGCATCTCCATTGGCCAGGGGAGCAAGCAAGTACGAATCACAATGTTAAGGTGCGGACACGGGCATGGCATTAGTGTTGGAAGCTTAGGAAGTACGAGAGGAAGAACTGTGTCCGGAATTTATGTAAAGAATTGCACAATATACGACACTGACAATGGCGTGAGAATTAAAGACTTGGCCCGCATTGTATGGTGGCATTGCGTCGAATATCCATTTCGAGGACATCGTCATGCAGAACGTCAGCAATCCCATCATTATAGATCAAATGTACTGCCCATGTGAACCTATGCAATCGGAAGGTAACTTTTTATTTTCATTTTTTTTCAACCAAAAAGGGGAATTTTATTATTAATGTTTATTCATGGAGATCATATAGTTGTGTGATGTTGGCTAGAAGAATACATTTATACTAAATATTGTGCCTTTTTTCAGAAGCCATCAAAAGTTCAAATCAGCGACGTCAGCTTCAAGAATATTCAAGGATCGTCAAGAACGCCCACGGCCGTTCAAATTACGTGCAGCAGCAGCGTACCATGCAAGGACATTGTGCTTTCTACGTTAACCTCAAGTACACCGGATCTAAGGATCTGCAAAATCTGTTTGTACAAATGTTAAGCCTAGGATTATAGGAAAGTTGATTCGGGAGATGCTAATGCACTCATTTTGTTGATTCTTTATATAAATGGAGAAAATTTCTCGATTGCACATTGCAAATTCATTCTTCAACTTTTTCAAATTTAAATGAACTAGTTCAAATTTACTGATATTTAACAGTACGTAATAATTTTTTAAGACCTCAATCGTAAAATTGCAAAATGAATAAAAAAAAGTCAATTTATTAAATGAACTTTTAATTTAATTGTCAAAATTCAAATTAAAATGCTTATATAATTCAATGTATCAGATTTTACTTTATCGAAGTTCAGAATGATTCATTTCTTAATTAAAAAAACTATTAATTCGAAATTAAGAAATCAAAACGATATTTTTCCCTGTAATCCTAGCCCTACCATCATAATTAAAATATTGCAATTCAAAAATTTTTTTTCTTTTTTAATTAGCGCAATATAATTCGAAGAAAATATATATATCAGTCTGCTCCAAAATTTTGTCTTCGCGTCTTTTTGGCGTAATTTATTTCCTAATGTAACTGTGTTTTAAGGAATCGACGAAAAAAAAATAATATACCGCTGTAAGGAGACGAAATGTGCTACAAAGCTCCTTGTGAATTTCTTTTTTTTTTTTTTTTTTTTTTGCTGCGTTCCATTAAAAGAAAATGATTACAACCGAAGCTGAATATATTGTCGACGCTGAAATAAAGTACGCATAAAATATTACGGTGTGTCTTCACTCAAGAAAAGAGAGAAAGATGCCGTAAGTTTTTTTTTTTCTTCCTTTTTCTTCTTTCTTTTTTTTTTTTTTCTTGTACTTGTCAGAAAAACAGTGCGTATGACGCGCGAGAAAAGGAATTGCGGGTGCGGCAAACACCGATCCTTCCGCGTCCAACACGACTAGAATTGCGGAAGTACGAAAAAGGTTGTTGCGCAAGTTATATAGGGTTCCAGTATAAAACAATATTTTGGAGAGAAGTGCGCAGGTTGTAGTTGTTAGTTGCAGGCTAGCGCACGCAGCCTTTTTCGCCTAAAACAATTAAAGCACACAAAAAGAAGGAAAAACAGAAAACGGAATGCGTGAAATGCTACAGCCTGTAATAAACCTTGAGTAAATTAAACGAGCCACTTGACATATAAAAGGCCTTTCGGGGGAGGGGAAA